>NW_027097178.1:0-40000 GCF_019320115.1 Miscanthus floridulus | reverse complement strand
ACATTTCAAATGCCACTATCTTGCCAATGACTATGGCCGGGGTCATGGTGCTCAAGTCCTCCATGTTGTGAAGAATGGTGATGATGCTTGCATATTTCTTTTGTGGTAGCATGAAGATGATCTTCCTCACGATGTCCACATCACCTAGCTTTGTTAATCCTATAGAATTGAGCTCATTGATAATTAGATTCAAACGAGAATACATATCATGAACAAGCTCATCATCATTCATTTCAAAAGAATCATAACTTTGTTGAGCTAGGCAATGTTTTTGCTCATGGACATTACTTATGCCATCATGGAGCTCTTGTAATTTTGACCAAATTTCATATGCCGTATTTAATGTAAATACTTGGTTAAACATATCCATTCTAAAAGATTCAAACAAGCAATTTTTAGCTCTAGCATTGAAATGAATTTCTTTTTCTTCACTCTTTGTGGGTTTGTTGGGATTCTTAATGGGTTTCATCCTATCATGAGTGACTCTCCAAGCACCTAAATCTACTGCCTCAAGGTGACAAGACATTATAGCTTTATAGTAGGGGAAGTTAGTGCCGTCAAAGTGCGGAGGCCTAGAGGTATCCATCCCAACCACTCTAAATAGCGTCGGCTCAACGGCGGTGAAGCCAAAGGTCCAAATTGAGCCAACCAGCTCTGATACCACTTGTAAGGGACCATGACACCTAAGAGGGGGGTTAATTAGGCAACTTAAAATTCTAACTCTAACTAAGGCCTCTAATTTCACCTAGTCAAAACCTATGCAAAAGATAAACTATCTAAATGTACAACTACGATTTTGCTAGGTGTGTTGCTATCTCTACCGCAAAAGGTGTTATGCAAACAATATAAATGCGGAAGCTAAAGAGTAAGGTAGAGATATGCAAACTCCCATCGACGACTCTGGTATTTTTACCGAGGTATCGAGAAGCGCGCAAGTTTCCCCTAGTCCTCGTTGGAGTGTGTCGGGGCAAAAACAAGGTAGCCGCACCAGGTGGACACATAGCAAGCCAGAACAATGTGGAGATCTGCCTGGCTTCAACACAGGACCAATTGATCCTACGAATTCCCAAGGGCATACCAGTCAATTTGACCTGCAATTGAAAAGGAGAGAAAGTTTATCAGTAATTTAGGGTGGAACATGCTGGCTTTGCCCAAACAGTTCCAAGTGTGCCGCTTCGGGAGCAGCCAGATGGGAAAATTGACTAAATAGCTGATACGAGAAGAAATCAATTGTTAAGGACTGTAACGCTCGCGGGTCATGATTGCTTTTATAGTAACGAATACAATGCGCCCAATTTTAATGATCCTTTCCCTTAAGCTATTAACATGTATGCGTCAAAGATACATCACTAGCTAAATTAGATTTGATCAATACATGGTGTAGAGCCAATGAATCCGGTGAAAAGGGATATGCCATGCAAACAATCAACTGCTTGATATAGATGGATCTACGAACTGTCTAAATCTAATCTATTACCGTCAACAGTGAGGTTTGACCGGATCGATGCAGCTATGATGATGATGATAGTCTAGAACCAGAAAATCCATAGAACCGACCATACTTCAACAGGTTCATGAAAGCGTGCCATATCTGTGAAAGCACAGGCAGATCGGCTAAAATAGCCGATTCAGGTAGAAAAGGGATTACAGCATGTGAACAATCGACTATTTAATATGGACACATCTATAAACTCATCAAATCTAACATGTTATCCTTAACAGTGGGGTTCGACCAGATCGATGGCAGCCATGATAAAGATAATAGATCAAACGTTTAAAATAAATAGATCTATTCACATTTAACAAAATCATGAAGACACACTATAAGCGTTAAAGTACGGGCAATCGGCTATTTAGCTGATGCAGGCATAGCAAACAGACAAGGTCATGCCTGGTCAAAAGCAAATCTACCAACTAGCATACTCCAATTTAAAGTCCTAACAGTGGGGATCGATCGGATCGTTACAGCCATAATAGCGAGCTATAGACCAGATTCAGCTAGCTAGTAAACCTTCTCAAGATCAGACATGCCTTAACTGTGTACTATGCATGATCAAGATTGAAGTAGGATGGTCGATAAAATATAATTTGTCATTTAAAGTAAGAACCATCACAATGTGACAAAATAAATGACGGACTAAAAGGATGTGAGGCCGATCTAGATCGATCTCGATCGGGCAGGTTGATATTGCTGAAACTAATAACAACAAGAACATCAGCAAGATCGGTAACTTAATGAATCTACTGGAAGGATGCCACCCTTAGGTAGAGCCAATAACTTGACCTTAATCTAATTCAAGCAGTGGAGGTCAAACTTAACCGATGCAGCCATACTTGAACTAGATAAGGATCGATAACTAACTTATACTAGAGTTTGTAAGAGGTCGGCCGGACCAATGCAGCCTTACACACAAAAGTATAAGCCATGATGGTACTTACAGACAAGCCAGAGGTTAACCAGATCGATGCAGCCCTGCTTGTTGAAGAACTCGCCGAGATCTATAATACTCCTACTCCTAAGGGTTGGTGTGAAGCCAAAAAAAAGTAATTGGTATTGATTTATTGGATCCTTTTTTACAATAGCCGGGGTCCAATATTTATACCCGGAACCTAAACATGAATCCTACTCAAATATGACTCATTACAATCTTTGGTATAAGAGAAAACATTCCTAACTTATGATAACTTGGACCCTAATCTTTCTCTTTTTGTAGAGTCCGACATGTTTCCCCCCTCGACGCCATCCGTACGTAGTCCGTTGATATTGTCTGCTGATGTCATCTATAAAATAGCCGATTCTGACACTGCATCAAAACAAGCTGACCTCGATTCACACCCGATCAATCCCTTGATGATACAATTTTATAAGCCTTGAGTTCCTGCGTTCTTCTTTCTCAAATTTTGGTGTAAACATATGCCCCCCAATTTTGGGATAAATGTAATTTTATTCCAAAATTACCACATCTGTACCCCCGATGGGTCCATAGTCACGGGTAGAGAACCTTGATCTAGGGTCTACCAACATCCTTGCCTTCTTATGAGCCTACACTATAAAGCTTCATGAGAGCATTATTGCTTCACGTGCGCTTGGATTCAATCTTCTAGACCGACTATAAATGCTTATCCGGCCCTAGCGAGAGCAACCCAACGACTCAGTTATGTTTCCCTTCTGCTTGCCTCCTCGAGTGCCCTTGGCTTTGCTAGACCCTCCATGGTCTAATTCCTTACTATGAGGGTCTTGAGTGGTTAGAAGAATTATTGTGCATAGGGCGATTGTGTCGCTCATTTTAGCGCCTTGTCGAGCAAGAGGATCAACTGCTGCGGTTAGAAGAATTCTTGTGATGTCACCTGAGCTTTCTCACCATCAGCGCAGAGTTGTTCTAGTGTTTGCAAGGGTTCAAATGTGTGGACACCTTCCCCTTGTTCACTCTATCAAGTGCTCATGCCAAGAAATCGGTTGGATATATGGGCATCTTTTTAGCAGGCGGCCTTTTCTCTCCCCTGATGCTACTTCTATCAGCGGGCCGATATGACTCGGTCCATGATGATCTTTGGCCTTGTGGGGATCTGGACTCCCTTCAATCCAAGGAAGTCTTAGTGGGTTGATCATCGGTTAATGTAAACTTTTTGTATCAATCCCACGGTATCTGTAATTTATGGGAAGCAATAAGTCTGAATCCGTTGTGCTTCCATGAACCGTTCCTTGAATTTTTGGAGTGTTGATCCATTTCCATAACTGACTTCAATTCCATACCCCTAGCGAAGTCTATCTTCTCATCTCCCAGGCTATATATACGGGCCATGGTTGTGGATCGAAAAACAACCTGCTTCATCCCTGAAAGGATCAAAATGTCCAAGAGGGGGGTGAATTGGGCTAATTCTAAAATTCTTTCGATAATTAAGTCCTATGGTTAGCCCAATTAACCCCTTGCGCCTAGAAAGTGTTTCTATTGATCTAACGCACAAACATTTAGCAACCTATGTTCCAATCCTACTCTAGCATGGCAATTCTATGAATGTAAATGACAAGAATTGAATTGCTCAAAGTAAATGCTCAAAGTAAAGACAGAAGGAGGAACGCGGTGATGTTTTGCCGAGGTATCGGAGAGTCGCCACTCCCCACTAGTCCTCGTTGGAGCACCCACGCAAGGGTGTAGCTCCCTCTTGATCCGCGCAAGGATCAAGTGCTCTCTACGGGTTGATTCTTTGACACTCTGTCACGATGAATCACCCACAACCGCTCACAACTTGAGTTGGGTCATCCACAAGCTCCGCCGGATGATCACCAAGCTCCCAATCACCACCAAGCCGTCTAGGTGATGGCGATCACCAAGAGTAACAAGCACGAACTCTCACTTGACCACAACAAGCCTAATGAGAAGGGTGGATGCACACTTTGCTACTCTTGCTTTCACTAATGAGGGCTCTCTTTGGGATTCTCAAATCTCAATCACCGCACTAGGACCTTGCTCTTCTTGGCACTCTCAAATGTGTTTCTCAGCTGTTGGAATGAGCAAAAGTACCCCCACACACGAATGGAGGAAGTATTTATAACACCGGCTGAAAAACGAACTGTTATGTGCCTCTACGGGGTGACCAGACGCTCGGGTCATGTTGACCGGATGCTCCGGTCAGTTCTCCCCGAACTCCAGTGTTTAAGTTGTGACCGGACTCAGGCCAGTGTCCAGTCAGCACTGACCGGACGTGTCCGGTCACAAATTTCCCTCTCTGGAACCTTACTGATGTTGACCGAACTCTGGACCCCAGCGTCTGGTCACTTTGCTGCTCAGTGTCCGGTCAGTAGCCGGAACCTGACCAGCGTCCGGTCAGCACTGATCGGACACGCCTGATCAGGATTCTCCCTCTCTGGGACCTTACTAGAGTCGATCGGACACTGGGACCTAGCGTCCGGTCACACTAGATGACTTCACCTTGATCAAATGAACTGACCAAACTCTGAGCCAGCGTCTGGTCACACCGGAGCCAGTGTTCGGTCAGCATTTGACCCTCCATTCACTTCTAACTCGCGATCATATGTGAATGAAGTTTGCTTCAATTGATCTAAGGGCTTTTTAGGAGCTACCTAGTGCTAGTTTTAACAAGTGTGCATCACACCTAACCCACTAGACTCACCTAGGTCAAGCTACCCATCCATACCCCCCTTAATAATACGGCTAAAGGAAAAACAAAGTCCTAAACTACTCTAAGTGTCTCTTCAACTTCAAATGACACTTAGAACTAGTCCATCCTTAACCTTGTCGTCCATCCTTTGAAAACCAAAACGATTTCCATCGTAGGGGCATGACAACCATGATTGCCCAATCAATTGCCATTACCATGACCTAACTTAATTGCCTCTGCAAAACACACGTTAGTCACATTAATCTTGTATTGTCATTAATCACCGAAACCCAACAAGGGGCCTAGATGCTTTCAATCTCCCCCTTTTTGGTGATTTATGACAATACCACCTCGAGTATGTGAAAGAGTTGAGGTTTTTAACATGCTTGGTTCATATAAGCTTTTGACAATAAGAACAAAGGAGTAAGGCAAGCTTATATGACCCAAGCCAACATGATGTACTCAAAAGATATGAAATAAGCATGAGTACTAGTAATAAAGCTCATTTGTATCGGAGTAAAATGCAGAAGCAAGGCAAATGAGCATAACACAAGTGATATGACATATAAATAATTCAAAGTAGAGAGCACACATGTCACATATCACAATCACACATATATCAATATCACATAAATATAGTTCTATGCATGAAAGTAAACACGAGTGCATAATAGTGTATCACACATAAAGATCCAAATATAACAGATAAGCTAATAAATAAGCTAAAGCTCCCCCTAAATATGTCACTCCCCCTAAGACTAACATACTCGATCCCTCTCCCCCTTTGGCGTCAAACACCAAAACCTAAGGGTCGGTCGGTGGGGCTGCAGCGGACGAGTCGGGCGTTGAGGTATGAGGAGCGAGCTGGAACTGTGTGCCATCATCATCTAATCCTGAGCTCTGTGCAGTCTGACCCTCTATAGCTGGATGAGACGCTGAAACGGTCTAGGTCGGAGCAGGAACTGGTGCAGGTATGACTGTAGCAGCCGGCTCTGATGATGCCGCTGAGGAAGGGAGCATCTCTGTAGTCCCAGTAATAGGTGCAACTATGGAAGGACCTGGGACATGTAAATATGGTGGAGTAGGCTGCCCTATCAACTCACTAAAGGTCACTCCAAGACTCCTAGAAACTGTAATATCTGGCGCTAGCAGCGAGGAAGTCTGTGCCAGTGTGAAGCCCGTCTAAAGAGGTGTGAACTGCGGGGCTAGCACTGGTGAGGCAAACCACTAGGACACCTACTCTATAGGTGAAGCATACTATGATGGTGGCTGTCCCTAACTCTAAAGTCCACTAGGCTGTAACACTAAAGTCGTAGAAGTGGTGGCAGGCAGACCAAGTTGGGGTGAAGGCTGTGGCGGTGGAGCCCCAATAGCTGTTACAACATGCTGCATAAACCCAAGTAGATGCTGCTACATGAGGAGCTACTACTGATGCATGGCCTACCGCTGCTACTCTATAGCCTGCTGCTGCTGCTGGATCCCCTGCTGCTATAACTGAAACTCATCTTGCCGAGTCTAGAACTGTGCAAACATAGCAGCGGTCTCCTGAGCCTGGCGAGCCTAATCCTGCATCATCTGCTCAAGGATAGCAAGTAGAGCGGGGTCTATCTGTGGCACAGGTGGAGCTGAACTAGAGTACCGGCCTCAGCATCATATCGTCATGGAGGCATCTAAGGAATAGCCTGGTAGTCATCATCTGAGCTATCACTGGGGTCGCTCTCTACCATACCCTCCTGCTGAGCATCAAGCTCCTCCTCCTCTGTAGCTGCAATGCCCCTGATGATCTCATCCTGCTAGGCTACAGACTCTGGCACATCTAGACGATGACGCGGCTGGCTAGGTGGCTTCACTACACTGTGGTGGAGCATCTGAGTCATGTTGTATGTAGGGAACTCTGTAGTGGCACCACTATACTCTGCCAACATCTCAGGTGGCCTCACTATAACTGCCCTGTGGATCAAGAATGTAATCCAATGAGCATATGGCAGCTGCCTGTGACCTCTGAAGCCCTCTACAATAGTATCCTCCATCTCTGATAGAAGGAGATCCCAAATGTCAAATACAGTCTACTGCATCAGAGAGTTGAGAAGCCATAACTGTATGCGAGTCAAGCCCTCGCGATATCCCATCCTCGGAAGTAGTGTCCTCCTCATGATAGCCTCAAGCACTCTAGTAGTAGGAGTGAGATCACTGGGTGTCTTGCTTGACCCCTCGCCGAATGGCTCTGTGAAGCAATGGCAAACCAAATCTGTAGGGGGCACCATACCACCATGTGGGTGTCTAGGAGGCGCTGTCTATCCATAGCAAACCTCATGAAGCCGGACGGGCTGCTCCTGAAGCCTGAGAATCTCCCTAACCCTAGAGCTCATCAGCCTATAATCTCTGCCTCTGAATGCAAAGTGTATGAATCTGTGGTGCGGGTCAATCCAAAGTATAGCATAGAACTCTCGGACCCAAGGTGGAACATATAGGCCTATCCATCCAAGTAAGTCTGTTAGCCCTAGCAAATAACATAGGTAAGGCCGAATATGCTCTCCAGCTGTTGTTACAATGGACTCTATGTTGCACACCCTCTAAGACTGAATACTGCTCCACTGTTAAGATATGCATTATAGAAATCCTCCTGCAGTGGTGTGTAGAAGCCCTTTGATGCACACTCATTCCTCCTCGGTGGGAACCACTGCTCAAACTCCACAAATCTAAGCTGCTGCACCTGCTTGGTCATGGCGGCCCTCAAATCTAGATGAGTCACTGGAGGCAGACCCTATGGTCTAGGCGGTGGATGAGAAGCCCTCCACTGTGTCACTGGCCTCGGTGTGACTGGAGCACGGGTACGACCAGAGCGGTGAAGCTATGGCTAGGGTGCCTGCTCTGTCTCCTGTGCCTGCTCTCCCTCCTGAGTATGCTCTACTGGCTATGGCTCCTGCTGTGACTCCCCCTGAGGCTGACTCTCATCCAAGACAACTCACCATCCCTCAAGCATGATAGTCCTAGCTAGACCACCATGACGGCGCTCAACCTGCTCAAGTGCAGTCCTCGTTGCTGGTGAGAGCTGATCTGAAATAACAACACCACTCCTAGCACCTCCTCTCTCAGCACAATCTGCGGCCTCTACAACTGCGGCTACTCTCGTTGTATCTGCATCAGGGTACTTCTGCTTCCTTGATGCTAGCTTCTTTGTCGCCTTGCCTTTTGCATCAGTAGGCTGGCGAGGCGGGGGCCTCGGATCCTCATCACCGGGACCACCTCTGACATTCTTGACACGAGCCATCTGATGAAGCTGAAAAGAACAACTACCACTGACAAAGATCAACTGCCAACTGTCACTTCCGAGGCTTGGCCTCGATCTGTACTCGCGAGCTTGGCCCCAAGTTGACTGACAACTGCCACTGAGACCTTAGAAACACCGACTCGCTGCACGTTAGAATAGATCAGATTTATAAATAATAACATTAAACATCTAGAGATGTGAAACCCTAAGAAGCAAGCAATAGGTATGGAATTGAAATGAGGGCTTGCTACTTGACGAACTGGTGATACGAAAAATAGAGGAACAACATGTGGGGAACCACTGGGAATCCTAAGGTTAGGGTGCACTGGTTGGCATGGATCGGCCGTGGAAATCCAATGGCGGTGCTGGTAGTGAGCAATGCAACTCGAGTGCGAGGAGCAGAGGGCGCGGGCACGATCATGGCGACGACGGATTACTATGGGCGGTGCTGCTACGGTGCAGACAAGGCATCACGGGGTGTGGTGGTGGTGCTTGGCATGGCTGTGCGGGAGCGGCGTGGGATGCAGCGGCGCTAGGGCACTAGAGGCGCTGCTGCGGTGGTGCAGGCGCAGATGGCGGCGCTGGATACGGCGGCTCAGGCAATGCAGCGCGGGCGAGGAAACACGGCGGTGCAGAGAAGTCGGTGGGTCGGGAACGATGGATGCATGGTGGATGAGGGTTAGGTCAACGCGAGGCGCAGCAGTTATATGGGTTCCCCGACAGAGCAGATAGGGAAAGAAATAAGAGTTTGAATCCCTCACGTTTTCTACTGACCGGACGCTCCGGTGGCAGCGACCAGACGCTGCCACCTAGCGTCCGGTCGATTCCAGAGAGGTCCAAAACTCCTAGAATCATGACCGGACACGTCCGATCACAACTGACCGGACGCGTCTGATCACAACTGACCGGACGCAGCCAGAGTCCGGTCGATCCTTACTTTGTCTTCTTTGCTTGACCGGACACTGGATCGCCATCTAACCGAACGCTGGGAAAGCACTGTTTTAGCATCCGGTCACTCCTTCTCAGCAGCAGTTCACCTCCTATGAACTAACCGGACGCTGGACATCAGAGTCCGGTGCAGTGTCCGGTCACTCTTGTTCTAGCAAATCTTCAAAGTCCTTCGTGTTGCCTGTTCCCAATCAAGTCCCAACTTCAATAAGATCCAAATAAACACCAATTGGGACTGATATGAGTGACCTCTCTCAAACCCTCAAATTTTTTAAAGTATTTTGCCTTAGGCTATAATTCTTTTTAAGAAAATAGGCAATAAGAGGGCAATTTAAGATAAACGACAAAGCAACATTCATGCATATGCAAAGCAATGCTTGAAAGTAAATCTAGTTGCTTGTCAAGTTTGATCCAAGGTTAAGCTTCTTCACACGCTTTACGGTGGTTATCTTAACCATGTTAGATAAGCCCTAAATGCATTACCACAAAGTAAACATGTTGTATATTATAATGCAATGCAAGGGACAACACAAGCTCATTTTCTAGAGAAATTGCTAAAATCAAGAACATTGAGCTCATTCCGCAATCGACAAAATGTTGCCTCATCTAGCGGTTTAGTGAAGATATCCACCAATTGATCCTCGGTCCTTACACCTTCTAGTGAAATATCATTCTTTGCAACATGATCTCTAAGAAAGTGATCGCGAATATCTATGTGCTTGGTGCAAGAGTGTTGAACCGGATTATTTGCAAGTTTTACCACACTTTCATTGTCGCACAAAAGAGGTACTTTTTTTAGAACTACTCCATAGTCTAGCAAAGTTTGTTTCATATAAAGTATTTGTGCACAACAAGCACCCGCGGTAATGTATTCAGCTTCGGCGGTGGACAAAGCCACACTATTTTGTTTCTTGGAGGACCAAGACACAAGTGATCTACCAAGCAAATGGCACCCTCCGGATGTGCTTTTTCTATCAACTTTGCACCCGGCATAATCCAAATCGGAATAGCCAATTAATTCAAATCTAGCTCCTTTGGGATACCAAAGGCCAATGCTTGGTGTGTGCTTAAGATATCTAAGGATTCTTTTAACGGCAATTAAATGAGTTTCCTTAGGATTAGCTTGAAATCTAGCACACATACACACACTAAACATGATGTCGGGCCTAGATGCGGTTCAATATAACAAGCTACCAATCATAGAGCGGTAGAGAGTTTGATCAACCGTGTTACCTCCCTCATCTAGGTCGAGATGTCCATTTGTTGGCATTAGTATCTTGATTGGCTTACATTCATCCATATTGAATCTCTTGAGAAGATCATTTGTATATTTCTCTTGAGAGATGAAAATCCCTTCTCTCATTTGCTTGACTTGAAAACCAAGAAAGAATGTAAGCTCTCCAATCATTGACATCTCGAACTCCTTCGACATCAATTCACCAAACTCTTTGCAAGAATCTTCATTTGATGATCCAAAGATGATATCATCAACATACACTTGACAAATGAAGATATGTCCATTAACCTTCTTGGTGAATAGTGTGGTATCGACCTTCTCAATGGTGAAGCCCTTCTCAATGAGAAAGTCCCGAAGGTGCTCATACCAAGCTCTTGGGGCTTGTTTAAGCCCATATAACACCTTAGACAACCTATAAACATGATTAGGATATCTAGGGTCTTCAAACCCGGGAGGTTGATCAACATAGACTAGTTCATTAATAAAGCCATTTAAAAATGCACTTTTCACATCCATTTGATAAAGTTTCATTTCATGATGAGATGCATATGCAAGGAGGATACGAATGGCTTCTAGTCTTGCAACCGGTGCAAAGGTATCTCCAAAATCCAAACCTTCAACTTGAGAGAACCCCTTTGCAACTAGTCTTACCTTGTTCCTCACAACAACACCTTGATCATCTAGCTTGTTGCGGAACACCCACTTTGTTCTAAGGACTCTTGCATCTTTTGGCCGCTCTTCAAGAGTCCAAACTTCATTGCAGGTGAAGTTGTTCAACTCTTCATGCATGGCATTTATCCAATCTGGATCTTGAAGAGCTTCTTCTACCTTGGTAGGCTCAAAACAAGAGACAAAAGAGTGATGTGCAATAAATGAAGCAAGTTTTTGTGAGCGAGTCATTACACCCTTTGAAGGACTCCCTATGATGAGATCTTGTGGATGATCTTGTAGTAGAGGTGTATTTCTTCTATTAACCACTTAAGGGGGAGGTTGTGGAGCATCAACATCTTGTGCTTGTGTCACCATTTGCTCATGGGAGACATGAGTATCTTCATTTTCTACTCTCCCATCTTTATCACCATCTTGTGGCACATTTGATGAAGAAGGTGGATCAATCATTTGTACATCATCTTCATCATCTTTAGGCTTGATGTCTCCAACCGGAATGTTCTTCATAGCCTCCCTCAATGGTTCATCACCTACATCATCAAGATTCTCATGTGCTCCTTGGGAGCCGTTAGATTCATCAAATTCCACATCATATGTTTCTTCAACCAAGCCGGTGGCATGATTAAATACTTTATATGCTTTGGACTTTGATGAGTAACCAACAAGAAAACCAATATCACAATGCCTTTGAAACTTCCCTAGGTGTTGCTGCTTCTTGTAGATTAGCATTTGCAACCAAACACCCTAAAGAAGGAGACGTCTGGCTTCTTTCCATTGAGCAACTCATAAGGTGTCTTGCCAAGGAACTTTTGAAGGAATAGGCTGTTTGATGCATAGCATGCGGTGTTGATAGCTTCCACCCATAGAGCTTTGGGGGTGTTGTACTCATCTAGCATTGTTCTTGCAAGAGTGATCAATGTCCCATTCTTTCTCTCAACTACACCATTTTGTTGAGGAGTATATGTTGCGGAGACCTCATGCTTGATCCCAACTTCATCACAATAGGCTTCTATGTTTGTGTTGCCAAATTCTTTGCCATTGTCACTTCTAATCTTCTTGAGCTTCACTTCAAACTCATTTTGTGCTCTCTTGGCAAACTTCTTGAAGTATGATGCAACTTCGGATTTGTCATGAAGGAAGAATACCCATGTATACCTTGAATAGTCATCAACAATCACAAGACAATAGAGATTTCCTCCCAAAGTCTTGTATGTTGTTGGTCCAAATAAATCCATGTGAAGGAGCTCTAGCACTCTTGTGGTTGACATGAAAGCTTTTGTTGGATGAGTATTTGCAACTTGCTTACCGGCTTGACATGCACTACAAAGCTTGTCCTTCTCAAACTTCACATCCTTCAACCCTCTCACCAAATCATTCTTCATTAGCTTCTTGAGTGAGCACATCCCAACATGAGCAAGTCTTCTATGCCATAGCCACCCAAGTGTTGTTTTGGTGAATAGGCAAGTCTTCAAGTTAGCATCTTCGGAGGTGAAGTCCACTAGATATAGGTTGTTGTATCTAAATCCTTTGAATATCACTTGATCATCATCCTTCTTAGATACAACAACTTCCTTCTCGGTAAACAAGCATTGGAAGCCAAGATCACACAATTGTCCAACGGATAGCAAGTTGAAGCTCAATGAAGCAACATATAGCATATTGGAGATAGAATGATCATTTGATATTTCCACTTTGCTTAAAACCTTTAACCTTGCCCTTTGAGTTATCTCCAAATGTGATTCTTTTTTGTCCATCTACTTCTTCATCTAGTGAGGTGAACATACGAGGATCACCGGTCATATGTTGTGTGCAACCACTATCAATAACCCAATGACTTCCACCGGTCTTGTAGTTCACCTACACACAAGAGATCAAGCTTTAGGAACCCAAACTTGTTGAGGGCCCTTCACCTTCTCAACAAGTGACTTTGCAACCCAAATTTTCTTAGGCCTATTCTTGTTTGGAGGTCCTAAGAACATGACTTTCATCTTTCCACTAGAATCCTTTCTAAGCATGTAATGAGCATTGAAGGCAAAAGGTCTAGCATGCTTGGGCAAGGGTTGTGGTGGTGGAGTTTGGCACTCATGGGCAAAGTGGCCTTCTTGTCCACACTCAAAACATCTCTTTGGCTTTAGCTTTGACTTGTGCTGTTGTTGAGCTTGAGCCTTCTTCTCTTGGTTTGCCAAGTACCCAATGCCACTTCTATCCATCTTCATGATGGTGTTCATTAGTAGCTCACTTTAAAGATGCTTACCTCTAGTAAACTTGCTCAATCTAATCTTGAGATGCTCTTTCTCCAACTTGAGCTTCTCGTTCTCTTCCTTGAGTGCATCATTATTTTTCTCTTCCTTGAGCTTCTTGTTTTCTTCTTTGAGCTTCTCATTCTCAAGAATCAAATCACCATCATGATCAAGAGTTTCTAGCACAATAGTGTTGTGGCTTTTGATCTCTTCAAGATCTTTCTTGAGCTTTTCATTATCATTCTTGAGCTTGACAAACTCATCATAATCATTGGCCTCAACCACTTGCTTACCCTTGCTACTAGAACTTTGTTCAATGCTCTCAATGATCAAATCATCACATGATGTAGCTATATCAATCTTAACAACATTGTTAGTAGCATCATGTGGCTCATTGGATAAAATTTCTTGAGCAATGACAAGATTATCATGATTAATCTTATGAGTAGTATATTCTTCTTTTAGCTTGTTATGGCTAGTGATGAGCTCATTGTGTATCCTCTCAAGTTTATCATGTTTATCTTTAAGCTCTTTCTTAGAAGATTTGAGCTCCTTGAGTTTGGATGATATAGCATCATTTGCTTCTCTAAGCTCAACATTAGCCTTTTCCGCTACATCACATTTAGCTAAAAGAGAATCATTCTTAGATTCTAGCTTTTCATTCTTAGCTCTACTCTTTCTAATGATCTTAGTGTATTAATTTAGCAATTTAACAAGATTATCATAAGAAGGTGATTCATATTCATCATCATCACTATCGCTATCATCATTGCTAGCATGTTCATCACCACTACTATCATCATTTGATACCTTGCGTTCACTCTTGGCCATAAGGCATAGGTGTGTAGAGGATGATGGCGGTGGTGGCGGTGAAGATGATGAAGAGTCAATAACAATAGTGGCCACCTTCTCGTTGTCACTATCATCATCACTTGAGCTCTCATACTCAAGTCTTGATTTGCCCTTCTCTTGGCTAGCTTTGAATGCTAAGTGTTTGTCTTTCTTCTTAGTAGAGGATGAGCCATCTTGTGGCGTGATGTGCATGTACATCTCATGAGCATTGATCTTTCCCAAGATTTGTGTCGGTGTAGCAGTGGAAAGATCACCTTGATGAAGCACGGTCACAATATGCCCATATTTGTCAATGGGGAGGACACTCAAGATTTTTCTTACAACATCGGATGGTTGCATTTGAGTGAGTCCAAGCCCATTGACTTCCTGTACAAGAACATTCAAGCGTGAGTATATTTCATTAGCACTTTCTTTGAGAAGCATCTCAAATGAATTTAGCTTTTTCATGACAAAATGATATCGTTCCTCACGCTCGCTCTTAGTTCCCTCATGGAGCGCACAAATGTCCGAACATAGTGCATGGGCGTCCTTGTGGTTCCTCACCCGGTTAAACACATCTTTGCAAAGGCCTCTAAAGATGGTGTTTCGAGCCTTTGCATTCCATTTCTCGTAATTCACCTCATCGCCTTGTAGGTGTGTAGCATCCTAAGGTTTTTGGAAGCCTTGAGAGGCGGCTCTAAGTATACCGACATCTAGAGCTTCTAAATACGCCTCCATGCAGATTTTCCAATAAGGAAAATCTCCCCCTTAAAGATAGGAGGAGGTCCATCCCCGTGAGACATCGTTCTCTAGGCGGTTAAGCCTAAATACGTGAGCACGAGGCTCTGATACCAATTGAAAGGATCAAGATGCCCAAGAGGGGGGTGAATTGGGCTAATTCTAAAATTCTTTTGATAATTAAGTCCTATGGTTAGCCCAATTAACCCCTTGTGCCTAGAAAGTGTTTCTATTGATCTAATGCACAAAAGTTTAGCAACCTATGTTCCAATCCTACTCTAGCATGGCAATTCTATGAATGTAAATGACAAGAATTGAATTGCTCAAAGTAAATGCTCAAAGTAAAGAGAGAAGGAGGAACACAGCGATGTTTTGCTAAGGTATCAGAGAGTCACCACTCCCCACTAGTCCTCGTTGGAGCACCCGCGCAATGGTGTAGCTCCCCCTTGATCCGCGCAAGGATCAAGTGCTCTCTACGGGTTAATTCTTTGATACTCCGTCGCGGTGAATCACCCACAACCGCTCATAACTTGAGTTGGGTCATCCACAAGCTCCGCCAGATGATCACCAAGCTCCCAATCACCACCAAGCCGTCTAGGTAATGGTGATCACCAAGAGTAACAAGCACGAACTCTCAATTGACTATGACAAGCCTAATGAGAAGGGTGGATGCACACTTTGCTACTCTTGCTTTCACTAATGAGGGCTCTCTTTGGGATTCTCAAATCTCAATCACCTCACTAGGACCTTGCTCTTCTTGGCACTCTTAAAGGTGTTTCTCAGCTGTTGGAATGAGCAAAAGTACCCCCACACACGAATGGAGGAAGTATTTATAACACCGGCTGAAAAACGAACCATTATGTGCCTCTGTGGGGTGACCGGACGCTCCGGTCATGTTGACCGGACGCTCTAGTCAGTTCTCCCTGAACTCTAGTGTTTAAGTTGTGACCGGACGTAGGCCAGCGTCCGGTTAGCACTGACCGGACACGTTTCGGTCACAAATTTCCCTCTCTAGAACCTTACTGATGTTGACCGGACTCTGGACCCCCAGCGTCCGGTCACTTTGTCACTCAGTGTCCGATCAGTAGCCGGAACCTGACTAGCATCCGGTCAGCACTAACTGGACACGTTCAATCAGGATTCTTCCTCTCTGGAACCTTACTGGAGTCGACCGAACGCTGGGACCCAGCGTTTGTTCACACCGGAGCCAGCGTCCGGTCAGCATTTGACCCTCCATTCACTTCCAACTCGCGATCATATGTGAATAAAGTTTGCTCCAATTGATCTAAGGGCTTTTTAGGAGCTGCCTAGTGCTAGTTTTAACAAGTGTGCACCACACCTAACCCACTAGACTTACCTAGGCCAAGCTACCCATCCATACCCCCCTTAATAGTACGGCCAAAGGAAAAACAAAGTCCTAAACTACTCTAAGTGTCTCTTCAACTTCAAACGACACTTAGAACTAGTCCATCCTTAACCTTGTTTTCCATCCTTTGAAAACCAAAATGATTTCCATCATAGGGGCATGACAACCATGATGGCCCAATCAATTGCCATTACCGTGACCTAACTTAATTGCCTCTGCAAAACACATGTTAGTCATAGTAATCTTGTATTGTCATTAATCACCGAAACCCAACAAGGGGCCTAGATGCTTTCAATCCCAAACCTTATGTGCCTTTGGTGCGATTTGCTTTCTAATAGGCTCGAAGATATGGAGAGCGGCAAGAGTCCTGCTAAAGAGGCCCTTGACGAGTCTGTGCCACCACACCAGCGTCTTCGTCACCAGGAGAATGCAACCTATGATCATGGGCGGACGGACTTTCATCTGAATGCGCTGCAGGATGCTCTCATCATCTCGAAACATGGGGCCAACTCCACTCAAGCGAGGCTGGCCGAGGCCGAGGCTAGAATTATGGGTGAGATATCCACCACAATTCTTTGTTTCTTTTAGTGTTGTCTTCAAGATCTTGATTATCCCTTCCTTGAATCTTTCCAGACCTATTGGCCTAGTTGGAAAGCCTTCGATCAGCTACAGAGTATGCGGTAGTACTCATCAATGCCAGGGGTGCCATGCCGATGGTTCACCTGTATGACGTCCCAAACCGCGTCAGAGAAGTTACCCTTCACGGTGTTCATCATGGTGCTGCCATGGCATTAGCTATTGCGCAAGCTCTCTCTAGTCACGAGCTTCGACTTCTTCCCCATGGTTTCCTAGCCATCGAACACTCTGAGGACCATGAGTGCCTGGTCAAGGACTTCTTCAACACCGCCAACTCCGTAGCCCTCGCTTCCCAGGCCGAAGACATAGTGAACAAAGTGTTCTCCGGCCCTTATTTGTAATAGGAGAAGCTAGCAAACAATTTCTTCATTTTAACTGACTCCTCTTTTGCCCTGTACTCATGTTCCATGTACCAATTTGTAAGCAGTTATCTAGCCTGTTGCGTGTCTCCTCGAGGCTCAGTAGAATAGCCATTTTGGATTAGCCAATTTTGACTTGTGATTCGATCTGACTCGATTAAATCTGAAACGGTTCTCATGGTAAAACTTTTCAAATTCCTCCCCGGTCATCAATCGCTGCATTTTCCCTCGGTACTGGCAGAACGGCGCTCCCTCTTCCATTAATTGGGCTTGCCTTCGCATATTCTGAGATATCAACCATCCTGTCTCCATGGCTATAAACATCGGCTAAGGGCTCTGGCTTCAAGCACATCTACACCAGCAATCGCCTATATTCTCCGTACTTCTCTGCCTTCACAAACCCTATAGCAGTTTCCCTTCTTCTTCCATGATCTAGGCCAGCATCCATGGTAGGAGAAAATCACCACGGCAAGCGCGCAGTGGAAGATCTCCTAGAGGAAGAGGTCCTGGTCAGCCAGCGGCTCCATCGCATGAGGTAAGACTGAACGCTCCCATCCATAGCGAGAATCATCTACTAATGCATCTACAGGCTCATCCTTAATGACAGCCTCTAGCCGCTTCCTCTTAGGATCGGCAGGCCTTCTACCGCCGCATCTGCTGCTGCCGCGCCGAACTCATCGTCAGACTCCTCCAACTCCTACAACAGCGATGATGCCCGGTGTTCCCTCTAGGAGTGGAGGGTGGCCAAGGACCGTTACTCTGAGGCAACTCAACGGTCAGTTTGAGAGCTACCTCGAGGCTTCTCAAGCCGCCCTCCTCGTCGTCGAGGAAGAAGCCAATGCTGCTCGAGCACGGTTGGCTGAGTCTGGTGCCATGGTGGCAGGTAAGAGGAACTCCAAGAAAACCTTCATTTCAATTTCCACTGTCTTTGTCTTGATAGCTCCTTTGTTTCCATGATTTCTAACCTTGATGGTGCAGTTGGAGAACCTCCAACTGGCGGCGAACGCGGCTATGGTGGCTGTCAATGCCCGGGGCCCTCTCCTCAACAACTGTCTGCATGACATCCCAGCGCGTGTTCAAGAGATCGCCCTCCATGGTGTTCACCATGGCACGGCGATGGCTCTAGCAGCGACGCAGGTCTAGACCGGGCATGATCTCCGCACCATGGAGCCAGGCTTTCCAATGACCGATGACCCCGACACGCATGAGGACCTGATCGAGGACTTCAAATACACCGTAGCGGCCACCATGGACATCGCTTCAGCTCAGGACGTTGTAAACAGGGTGTTCGATTAGCTTGTAAATAGTACAAACTGATCATTGAATGAAATCCCTATTTTTCTATGATCGCGTCTCAGTGAACTTCCTGCAATATTTTTGTATACATCATGATTGTCTCTGTGTTTGTTTTTGCTCTATAGGCGATACATATCATATCGGTTTTTACCCCTTCGGGTCTATTTTTGAACTAGAAGCGATACCCTTCTAGTACCGGCTATTAGAGCCGATGACTGAACAAATAGGCTATTAAGTATTAATCCAAACGCTAGGATAATATTTCTTTAGATACTTTCTATTGATTGCTCTGTCAAACTCCTCTTCTCCTCCTAGTGTTTCCAAAATAGAAGCATTGTCAGGCGCACAATGTTTAATTCGATAAGGTCCTTCCCAATTAGGTGACCACTTGCCGAACTTGCTATCTCTTGACCTGATTGGTAATTTCACCTTTCAGACCAAGTCTCCTTCAAAAAATTATTTGCTCTTGACCTTCTTATTGTAATACTTCTCAATCCTTAGCTTATTGGCTTCGATATTCTCAAGCGCACGCAGCCGATGGCAACTTAAGTCTTCTAAGTCATCCATCATAAGATTCTTGTAAACTTTGGCTGACAAATCATTTTGCAACGTGGCACGCCTTGATCCAGTTTGAATCTCCCAAGGAAGGACTGCATTATGGCTATACACAAGTTCATAAGGTGACATTTTAATCGATCCATGATAGGCCATCCTATATGCCCGTAATGTCTCATTAAGTGTTGAATACCACTTCCTTGGCTGCTCTTCCATCTTTTTCTTGATTAGCTTAATCATAATTTGATTGGACGCCTCTGCTTGGCCATTTGCCTGAGCATAGTAAGGAGAAGAATTTAATAACTTAATTCCCATACTGACAGCACAATCTCTGAACACTTCTGACTTGAACATTGTCCCCTAATCAGTAGTGATAGTTTGAGGAATCCCAAAACGATACACAATATATTCCTTGACAAAATCAACCATGTTCTTTGAGGTTACCATCTTCAAAGGAATGGCCTCAACCCACTTAGTGAAGTAATTTGTTGCTACCAATATGAACTTATGTCCTTTACTTGAAGGTGGAAAGATCTGGCCAATTAAATCAATTCCCCAACCTCGAAACGACCATGGTTTGGTTATTGGATTCATAGCCGATGCAAGAGATTTCTGAATATTACCAAAACATTGACAATCTTGACACCCCTTATAATATTCAAAACAATCTTCTAGTATTGTTGGCCAGAAATATCCGGTCCTGTGAATAACCCATTTCATCTTATAAGCCGATTGATGGGCTCCACATATCCCTTCATGTACTTCACCCATCAACACTTTAGCTTCTTCTTGATATAAGCATTTAAGCAACACCCCATCGACTGTCTTATAATATAGCTAATCATCTAGTAAAACATACTTAGTTAATTTATACCTTAGTTTCCTGGTAACCTTCCATGATGGATTCTTAAGGTAATCTAATATTTCAACTCTTCAATCATTAGTCAAGGTTTCACTACTTAAGATCTCTTGAAACACTCGATAACCTGACGCACTTTGAGCTAACCGATTAGCCTCTTGATTCTGTGCTCTTGGAATATGCTGAAGAAAAATATGAGGAAACTCCTTGAGTAACCTCTAGCATTCATCATAGTACCCCCTTAGAATATCATCTTTAGATTCATATAGGCCGATCAACTGATTAATAATTAACTGTGAATCTCCAAATACTTCAATTGCCTCGGCCTTTACTTCATGAAGAAGTTGAAGCCCCTTAAGAATAGCTTCATATTCTGCTTGATTGTTAGTAGTCATTGGTTTAGTTAGAAAAGCAAACTCAAAACTTGCCCCCTGAGGTGAAATAATAATAATACCAATGCCACCACCTTGCTTGCACGATGATCCATCAAAGAATAACGTCCAAGGTATCGGCTCTACATAGCCAATACTCGGCTAGGTGACAAAATCGGCTATTACTTGCCCCTTGACTGCTTTAGCCGATTCGTACCTCAAGTCAAATTCCGACAATGCAAGAATCCACTTCTCATTCTCCCATTTAATATTGGCATTGATAGCATGTGTTTGATCACATCAGCCTTAGAGACAACTGTACACTCAGCCGACAACAAGTAATGTCGCAACTTGGTGCAAGAGAAATACAAGCACAAGCATAACTTTTCAATAGGAGAATATTTTATTTCTAGATTCAAAAGCCTTCTACTTAGATAGAAAACAACTCATTCTTTTCCTTCAAACTCTTGCATTAAGGTTGATCCAATTGTCTGGTTATCGCCCGACACGTACAGCTTAAAAGGCTTACCTTGCTGAGGAGGGACCAGCATGGGTGAACATTTCATATATTCCTTTATCTCCTCAAACGCCTTTTATTGTACATCACCCCATTTAAATTCTCGATCATTTTTCAAATTCAACAAAGGAGAAAACGGCAGAACCTTTTCTGACAAATTTGAAATAAACCCCCTGATAAAATTAATCTTACCATTACCAAGCAAAGATTGTAACTCTATTTTAGTAGTCAGGGGCACTGCCTCATCAATTGCTTTCATACTTTTCTGACCAATTTCGATTCCTCTCTCGTGGACCATAAAACCCAAAAATTGTCTAGCTAATACTCCAAAGGCACACTTATTGGGATTCATCTTTAAACCATATTTTCTTGTGCACTCCAAAGTCTCCCGCAAATTAGCTAGATGTTCCTTGTACCCTTTAGATTTTACCATTACATCATCAATGTAGATTTCAACAATCCTACCGATCAACTTATGAAAAATATAATTCATCGCACTCTGATAAGTTGCACCGGCATTCTTCAAACCAAAGGTCATCACAATCCATTCAAATAAACCGATTGCGCCAGGACACCTAAAAGCTATTTTTGCTATGTCTTCCTCAGCCATAAAATTTTGATTATATCCTGCATTGCCATCCATAAAACTAATAACCTTGTGCCCACCTACAGCATCTATCAACATATCGGCTATCGACATCGGATAACTATCCATGGGTATAGCCTTGTTCAGATCTCTGAAATCGATGCAAACTCTTAACTTTCCATTTTTCTTATACACAGGAACATCACTCGATATCCATTCTGCATATCGACAGGGTCGAATAAATTTTGCTTCTAGTAATTTTTCAGTCTCCTTTTTTATATCATCAAGAACATTTGGGTTAAATGTCCTCGGAGCTTGTTTAAATGGCTGATATCTAGGTTTGATTGGCAACCGAAGTTCAACAATTGATCGATCTAGACCAAGCATCTTATAATACTACCAAGCAAAATAATCTTTAAATTCCTTTAATAAATCTATCAACTCTTGCTTATACTTAGGATTCAACTTAGCACTTACATATGTCGGCCTAGGCCTATCTCTAGGACCAATATCTATCTCCTCTAATTCATCGGCCGACGTAAAGCCATGTCCTAGTTTACCAGATTTTTGAACTTGTTGTAACTCTCTATTCCTTAAGCGTTGTACCCTTCTTTTCTGGCTTCTTGTCAAATCTCCTGGACACCATTGCCCTTCCTACCAAACATACTCTTCCTCATCACCTTCTTCTTCGTAATCAACCCAGTTTTGATCACCAACTCGCTTCCCAAGCCGATCATGAACACTTCTATTTTTTAAACGCCGATCCATATTATTATGATGATACTCATTTTGAGCATGGATAGACCGGCGGTTGGCTTAAGATTGCCTAAACTCCCAATATTGTTCACTACACTCTGGGCAATTATTTCTGGTAGGCAATTTCAAACCTTCATTCCAGCAATGTTTGAAAAAAGGACAATTCCAATGTGATTCAGCTTGTTTTCTTTCATACCTCTCCTCTTCCTATTGATGCTGGTATTCTTTCTCTTCCAACCAACACTGATAATCCTTTTCCTTCTACCATTGCCATTTATTTAACAAAATTCAAGATGTGACACGTGGCCTTATCGCCCTATTTCTGGATGTCTCTCTCTGCTCATATTGGCTCTTCTGTTGATCACGACGCCTTTTAATTTCTCTATATTCATCAGCCGATATTTGCATCTTTGGATCGATGGTTTTGGTTTCTTTTCCTCTAGTTGATGTTAGGACTTTAGTCTTTCCTTTGAGCAACTTAACATCGACCATATTCTGATCTCTTGGAAAAGGATTATCGTCAACTTTCATCATCCGAGGTGTATCAAATTTAAGCTTCCCTTGCTGAATAGCCCTCTGTATATGTTGCCGGGAAATTCTGCACTCATTAGTAGAAGAGAAGTAGCATTATGAAATTTATAGAACTTCTTATTCTTCAACTGATTAGGAGGTAACATAACATGATTGGCGGGCAATTTGATCTCTCCTCTCTCAAGCAAGAAATCAAAGAGCTTGTCTGATTTTGTGACGTCAAAATCATAGCTCTCTTCAATTCCTTTTCCCCAAGGATTTGGTACCATCACTGTCTTCTTACCCCAATTTCATTCAACAGCAGCAATCTCTTCTTCTTCATCATCTTCATCGCCATCATTAACTGAATATGGATTATAAGCTTCAGCAATTGCGGCACTCTTCTAGAATCGAGTATCTCTGCGCATATTCTAGAATTGGCTATTAGTGCTGCCACTCGTTGAGCCAACTGACCTAAATTGTCAAACTCTTGCCCAAGCAGCTTCTCTCTCCACGTTGGCAACATTCCTTGAACAGCTAAAGCAGCTAGCTGATCATCAGTCAGATTCAATAAGAAGCACAAATTTCTGGTCCCTCGGAACCTCTGAAGAAACTCGACACCTGATTCATTAGTTCTTTGCCTTATGGTCGTCAAATCTGTGATTTTCTTTTCTCCTATCCTAGTATAGAAATATGTATGAAACTTCTTCTCTAGGTCAGTCCAATCGTCAATGCAATTAACTGGTAACAATGAAAACTAGGTGAAAGCTGGTCCTGATAGGGATAGGGAGAAAAAATGAACTCGATGAGCTTCTTCAATGGATGCTTCATCCAAATGTGTAAGATATCGACTGACATGTTCTATTATGCTCATGCTATCTTGATCAGTGAACTTAGCAAATTCCAGGAGCCTGTAATTTATAGGAAGAGCAACCAAATCATACCACTCTGGATATGGACGTTTGTACGAAAAGGTCTGCCCTTTTGGTTTTAAACCAAATTGATTCTTCATCATTTTGGTTACTCTGAGCAACAACTCATCAGTATTTGAATCTGGATTTCTCTGTAACTGCTGACCCATCTGTGATTAAAATTTTAGGTACCTTGATACCTTGGATGTGGAATCATATGAAGGGTATTGTAATTTGTTCCATAATGATATCCTTGTGGAATCTCTATCTGTTGGGTCCTTTGCTGATTTACTGCTTGAAGTCTCTAGTTGTAAATTTTGGGATTTGTATCTCTACGAATTCTTTGAACTGATGGCGCTATTTTTTGAGCTGACAGCGGTATTTGGCATGATGTGCCAAAATTAACCACTTAATTATGAACTTGCTTCGTCGGCTGTTGCACATACTGCACTGATGATCCAGGATTATTCTGTATTTGATTAGTTGTGGTACCTTGAACTTGTTGAGATGAGCTCCAAACTTCCTGGACATCCTCATTACCAGTTAGTGTTGCTTCTTGATGGCTAGTACCGGCTTGATTATTCCCCTGAGTCGATGGATGTGGAATGTTGTAATAAGCCGGTCCAACCTGATCAATTGGACATCCTTAAAAGACTTATTTCATGGTATTGTGGAATGTATTCAAGAAAGTTGTATTATGGTTCAACATGGCATCATGAATAGATTTGTTTACAGCATCTACAAAGAAACGCCTATCATCAGCTTCATCTGTATCTGACTGCCTATGCATCAAAACTCTTGGTAGTGGATATTTCTGAATAACTTTATTGTCACGTGTATTGGTGTAGGATAATAAATACTTGTTCAGAAATTCTTCTCTAGCTTTACTGATGACATCTTTATCCTCATCAGGTTGGTCTTCATAAGACACCATAAGAATGTCCCTATTGTTGTGAGTTGCCATGATGATTGTGGGGTCCCACCAGGCATGCCAGAACACGTGTCGGTGCGAAAACGTCGTAGCCGTGCTGGGTGGACATGCAGCAAGCCAAAGCGATCTAGAGATCTGCCTGGCTTCAACGTAGGACCAGTCGATCCTGCGAATTCCCAAGGGTGTGCCAATCAATTTGCCTACAATTGATAAGGAGAGAAAGTTTATCAGTAATTTAGGATGGAACATGCTAGTTTTGCCTAGACAGTTCCAAGTGTGCCGCTTCAGGAGCAGCCAGATGGGAAAATCGACTAAATAGCCGATACGAGAAGAAATCGACTATTAAGGACTATAACGCTCGTGGGTCATGATTGATTTTATAGTAACGAATACAATGCGCCTAGTTTTAATGATCCTTTCCCTTAAGCTATTAACATGTATGCGTCAAAGATACATCACTGGCTAAATCAAATTTTATCAATACGTGGTGTAGAGCCAATGAATCCAGTGAAAAGGGATATGCCACGCAAACAATCGATTGTTTGATATAGATGGATCTACGAACTGTCTAAATCTAATCTATTACCGTCAATAGTGAGGTTCGATCGGATCGATGCAGTTATGATGATGATGATAGTCTAAAACCAGAAAATCCATAGAACCGACCATACTTCAACAGGTTCATGAAAGCGAGCCATATCTATGAAAGCACAGGCGAATCGGCCAAAAAAGCCGATTCAGGTAGAAAAGGGATTACAGCATGTGAACAATCGACTGTTTAATATGGACAGATCTATAAACTTATCAAATCTAACCTATTATCCTTAATAGTGGGGTTCAACCGGATCGATCACAGCCATAATAAAGATAACAGATTGAACCTTTAAAATAAACAGATCTATTCACATTTAACATAATCATAAAAACATACTATAAGCGTTAAAGTATGGGCAATCGGCTATTTAACCGATGCAGGCATAGCAAACAGCCAAGGTCATGCCTGGTCGAAAGCAAATCTACCAACTAGCATACTCCGATTTAAAGTGCTAACAGTGGGGATCGACCAGATCGTTACAGCCATAATAGCGAGCTATAGACCAGATTTAGCTAGCTAGTAAACCTTCTCAAGATCAGACATGCCTTAGCCATGTACTATGCACGATCAAGATCGAAGTAGGATGGCCGATAAAACATAATCCATCGTTTAAAGTAAGAACCATCGCAATGTGACAAAATAAACGATGGACTAAAAGGATGTGAGGCCAATCTAGAACGATCTCGATCGGGCAGGTTGATATTGCTGAAACTAATGACAACAAGAACATCAGCAAGATCGGTAACTTAAGGAATCTACCCGAAGGATGCCACCCTTAGGTAGAGCCGATAACTTGAACTTAATCTAATTCGAGCAGTGGAGGTTGAACTTAACCAATGCAGCCGTACTTGAACTAGATAAGGATCGATAACTAACTTATATTAGAGCTCGTAAGAGGTCGGCCGGACCAATGCAGCCTTACAAACAAAAGTATAAGCCATGACAGTACTTATAGACAAGCCGGAGGTCGACCGGATCGATGCAGCCTTGCTTGTTGAAGAACTCGCCGAGATCTACAGTACTCCTACTCCTAAGGGTTGGCGTGAAGCCAAAAAAAGTAATTTGTATTGATTGATTGGATCCTTTTTTACAATAGCTGGGGTCCAATATTTATACCCGAAACCTAAACATGAATCCTACGCAAGTATGACTCATTACAATCTTTGGTATAAGAGAAAACATTCCTAAATTAAGATAACTTGGACCCTAATCTTTCCCTTTTTGTAGAGTCCGACATGTTTCCCCCACGATGCCATCCGTACGTAGTCCATTGACATTGTCTGCTGATATCATCTATAAAATAGACACTGCATCAAAACTAGCTGACCTCGATTCACACCCGATCGATCCCTTGATGATACAATTTTATAAGCCTTGAGTTCCTGCGTTCTTCTTTCCCAAATTTTGGTGTAAACAGAGCCCCTCGCAATGGCCAAGCTCCCGGTAGGGTAACTCCATGGATAGCCCCGGGCCTTCCCCACACACAAGTGGGTCTCCGGTGTGCCTTTCGAAAAGCCTCTCCTGGACAGCTCTCCGCCGTCTTCACTATCAAGCTTTCGGCCGAACCACCGCGGGCCTTGTTCCCTTCGGTACATGGTGGCGACCACACCACAAATGCGGTTGGTGTGATCTCATCAGACTACAAGCCCCTCCGATGTACAATAATGGTGCGCGCAAGCACTGAGTGGTAAGAGGTACGCAAACCTCACTAAACACTAGGCCTAAACCTAGAGCAAGCGCATGAGCGGTGGTCTAATCAACTTAAGCACTTCGTAAAACACCTACGCTAATCACCAAATGAATCAATAAGCACTATGCAAATGGAGATCACTAAAATGGTGTATCAACACCCTTGGTATGTTTTCTCAGCTCTCCTCTAATCAAATGGCCACTTGGGGGTCTATTTATAAGCCCCATAGAGAAAGTAGCCGTTGGGGGTGAAACCCAGCTTTCTGCTACTGACCGAACACTGCTGTCGTCCTGATCGGACGTGTCCGGTCATCCCGACCGTTGAGCGCACGCGTAGTGATTGGACGCACTGTCGAGTCCGGTCATCATTGACTGAACATGTCCGGTCGCATTTGCGCCACTCTGGAACCTCTCTGGACATGATCGGACATTGTACTTTGTGCGTCCGGTAATCCAGTGCCGCTGCGTCCGGTCCTCACTAGGTTGTTGCTGCGATGATGAACAGTGAAGTCCGTGTGTCCGGTCACTACCTCACTTAGCGTCTAGTCACTGCTGCTGACGCTTGCTGTTGCTGAGCAACTAATCGGACATGTCCGGTCCTCATAGGGCCACGTTCGGACACCTCTGCCGAGCTCATTTTTTCGTGATCTTGCGTCCGGCTTGGTTCCCATCTTCGTGCTTGGACTTTGCTTGATATCTTGGGTCTTCTCTTGTGCTCCTAGGGTCTTGCTTATGGTGTTGATCATGGGATCATCATGTCACCTTTGTTCAAGTCACGTCTTGCACCCTATTGAACTACAAAACAATTACTTGCAAATTCATTAGTCCAATTTGATTGTGTTGGTCATCAAACACCAAAATCTAAAGTAAATGGGCCTAGGGTCCATTTTCTTTACAACCCCGATGTCGCGGCATCGGTGCGCTGGGCGCGCGCGCACGTGCACATGTGGCCATGCTGGCCGGTTGCTGCTGCCGCAGCTTGGCTGCGGTGGCATGCCACGAGCCGCCACACCTGCCGCTCACCTGCGCCTGCCGTCCTGCCACCATGTCGTGCTGCCGCTGCTGCCGCCACGCCCACTGCTCACATGCGCATGGCCATCCTGCCACCATGCTGCGCTGCTGCCATTGCTGTCGTACCACCTGGGCTTGGCCGAGGCCAGCCACAGCGAGCCACTGGCCTGCGCCCTGCTGCTTTGCCTCACACTGCTGTCTTGGGTGCTGCCATGACCGCGCCGCGCTGCCATTTCATCCACACTACTCATGTCGCAACGTTGCCACTGTCGTCGCATCGTCGTTGCGTCCACGCTAGTCCGCTGCATCTCTGCGCTGTTGTCGGTCCTATGCGTGTCGCCTCTGCCACGCGCACGTGGGCGAGCCATCGTCGCCATGCCATTTGTGGCACTATGGCCATGTGGGCCATGCCAGTTGGGCGTGCACACCTATTGGTTAGCACCAGCGCATGGGCCTCTCATTCCCGCCACTCGCATCCTACCAAGGCGTGGACGAGCCGAGCCCACCTGTCACGCCGTCTCTCTCATTTCTCTCTTCTCTCTCTGTTTTCAGCCACCGTCGCTTTGCGTCACGGTGAAGCAAGAGAGCGAGCACCTCATCAATTTCTCATGCTCACGTCTCCGCCTTCATGCCCCCTCTCTAGCCGACCCCACTCTGCCTTGACTCATGTCACGCCGAGCTCTAATTTTGGAGCTTTGCCCGCCGCTGTGGCGTTATGGCCCCTCACCGCCTACGTCATGGCCTGCCTCCACTACTTTACCCCACGCCAATTCCTCTGCACCACTAGCTCATCTTGGCTCCCTCTTCATCGTGCACATGCTAGTCGTAGCTCTAGTGCCGCCTCCTCTCCGCTGACGCGGCCATGCCTTTGTAGTCCACCGTTCACCTTGCAACACGCACGTGGCTAGCCTCGCTCGGGTCATCTCCGGCAGAGCCAGCTTCTCGGTAAGGTCACTGGTGAGTTGTTGTTGCTCACTCGCTACCCCTACCGCCTTATTATTGTTGCGGCTCACCAGAACGCCATCGCCATTGCCGTAGGGTGCCCACCATCGTGGAGAGGTCCTTCTACGATGTTCCAACTCATGCAACCGCTGCCCATCATCTCGCGTCGAACCCTAGGTGAGCGTTGGCCTCGTAGATAGGTCAGCGTGGGTCCTGTATGGCCGACGTAAGTGCTAGTGCCACCGCTTGCCATGCCGATGCGCGCGGGGATGGTCGAGGGCCTTGCCATTGTAAAGAGGAGAAGATCCGAGGGTTCCGTTGCAAAGTCGCTAACTATAGAAATAGTATGTGTAGTGTTCGCGCTATTTTCTGATAACGTGAGGGCATTTTTGCTAATGTGCTAGCACGCGCGGGATCTCCCCGTTGGGGGCCACCTCGCGCTGTAGGCCGGCCTTGCGTGGGCCACGCCTGTGGGCCGCCGCGCGCTCGCGCGCGCGCATTTCGTCGCATGGGCCGTGTTGGGCCGAAATCAGTTTAGTTTTTTCATGGAGAATAGAAATAGCTTTTCATGTTAATTCTGAGTTGAACTTTAGTAATTAATATAAAATAATATAGGTATCCAAAAATTATGAAACTAATTTTGTTAAGTTTCTAAAATTGTGCTCTATCTGTTAGTGTATTTAGTTCATATATATACTTGTTGATACTAGGAGCTATTAAATCATTTGGGAGTGCTTAATATTATTAGGTTAAATATCGTAGGAATTTTTTTGGTAAAATGGTGATAGCTTTAGCTTTGAAAATTTTACAGTAGCTTCATGATACTATTATGTGCTCACTGTAATTTTTGTAGCTTTAGAATAGATTTAACATAAGGATAGTTAAATGCTCTTTGTTTTAAATATACATTAAATCATTAGTAGAAATAGAGATATATCCTTCAATTGTAAAGCTAGGGGTTTGTTAGTTGAACCCAACACTTTACTTGATGAAGATGATAGTTAGCTTAGTATCTTAGTCATTAAAGCTAGTTTAGTAGTTTACCATGTGTATTCTTATTTTAAGAGTTGTTGTTGCCGAAATCCTAAGTGTTGCATCATCATCGCATGCATGTACAGAATGAGTTGGCGGAGAACGTGACCATCGGAGATCACGAGTTCGAGGAGGTGAACGAGGAGTATGAGGAGGAGATTCTCGTGCAGGAGGAGGTCCCGGAGCCGCCACTGACTAACTGAGCTGACACCGCGCCTGCCTAAGGCAAGCCCCGGTGCATAACCCTTATTTTGAATAATCACTAGATATATATATATGTGATGTGCATTTACATTATAGGCTTATTGTTGAAACTACATGCATAGATATACCTACCTATGAGTCCTACTAGCTTAGGCCGCGTAGCTGCTATGCTTAGTTTTTTTTCTGGTAGCGTGAGCAACATGCCGTTACTCGCAATAGGTGATTATTAAATATTACTCTCATGATAAAATGGTGAAAAGAAATGGAGATCGGGTAGGGATATAGTACGGGTATTGGTGGGTGTAAGAGGTTGTGTCCCGCGGCCAACGGGACATAGCTTGGTTACACTGTTTTTCCTGTCCGTGTCGGTTAAGGACCGACTGTTGCATTGGATTCTAGTCAGGTCACAGACTTATTATCCTGAGCACATACTTGCTTATGGGAGCGGAAAGGCTTGTTGCTCTCTTGTCGTGGGTTCTGGCTCTTTCCGGACCGATTGATTGGAGGCGGGGATGGTGGAGGTCTAAGCACCACACTGAGTCCGGGACTCAGGTGTGGGGGCTTGGAGTCCAAGTTTGGACAGGGACCTGGACCCCTTGACAGAAGAGTGGTGGGTTGGTCCTGCTTGTGCCTGGGGTATAAGCGGGGCATGTGTTTTGGGGTACCCAGCTGGGCTACATTGATTTGTGAATCGCCTTGTAATACGATACGACTTGTCTACGATCTAGCACTGTAGTAATAACTGAAAGATGAAAGATGGTGAAATGGATCTGACTGCTCAACTCTTGCTTGAAAGTAGAACAGGTGCTTACATAGAATGGTTAGCTAATGAACTAATCATGACTGCTAATAAAATACATACATAAGGATTCACTACTAGTATTGCTTTTTTGCAAAAAGGAAACCCAGCAAACCATAAAGCTTATCGTATCCTTTGGAGTTGTGAAATTATTCCCACTAGTCAGGTAAGTCTTGCGAGTACATTGTGTACTCGGGGTTTATTTACCCCTGTTGCAGGTGCAGCTTGAGGTGTAGCTATTGTGTGGAGGATTCTTCTGGTGGGCATAGACGGATCCTTGTATCTTATCGCTAGATGTTTATTTTAAATTCAGCTGTTTAAATTCCGCACTCTGAACTTGGTATTGTAATAATGTATTTCTAAGAACTCTTGGTGTATGAAATGGACTAAGTATTGTAAACTCGTTCTCATTATTGGATCCTGGAGGAAAAACGTGGATTGTTCGAATTCTCCCTTAGGGTGTGCTCGATGGAACCTTCCGATGTAGTTTGTTTTTGGGGTGCTTAGTGTTTGGTGGAAGACGATCGCCTCCGAAAGCGTGCTATTTCGGACGGTTCTGCCACACGTGGACACTTGCGCGAGGATCTCCCGCCCAAGATTGGACAGCAAGTAGCTGAGGACCGTCTGGTCCTTGGTCACCCAAGTCGCATACTCCGGATTGGGCGTGGAAGGCTCCTTCTTGTCATCTTCCTTGGGTGGAAGAAACTCCTCCGGTGGTTTCACCATTGGTTCAATGAACCCAGCGAGCTGCGCCCCCTTCAGCGCGGAGAGAACATGGGCTTTCCATAGGACGTGGTTGCTGCGAGTGAGTTTCTCGCTCACCGATGGAAGGAAGATGCCGAGAGAGGAAGCAGCAGGCACTGTGGAGGAGGAGGAAGCTAACGCCATGGATATCCGCTAGGAGACTGGCTCTAGATACCATGTGAAAATGGGTTTAACGAGTTGCCTCTCCCTGGCACTCGGCTTCATGTTAAATAGCTTGGAGAACATCCCTCCGACGGTGGCTTGTACAAGGGTTAAGTTTGTTACAACAGATTAGAGAGATATACATCTTGAGCTACAATCTAGGAACAACCCATGAGGTACACCGAACCTAGATACTAGAGGAGATGCCTATCGTCTAACAGTAGTTAAACAAAAGTTTTGTAAATTTGCCTTATAATATTCAGATGTTCCTATCTATATCTTTTGACGTGTATATGATAGGTCCTATAAGTTTCTTTTTATAAAGTCATGGATCTTTATAGTCACTAGTATAATGCCCGTGCTAACGCAACGGTTTTATCTAGAGAATGATCATAAAAACATCCAATTTGTTATTTTGTAGTTTAACCTTTACCCAAATATTATATTGTAGCCTAAGTTACATTTGGCGTAAGTCCTTTATCATTTGCTGCACATCTTCAGAGATGTTGAAACATTCATTTACAGGACTCGTCAAAATGTCAGCCAAGAATTCCTTCCTCAGTGTAGATGATAGCTGCGCATGGTATAGAATATAATATGTTAGTATTGTATGTAGTGTACGGAATATAGTTGGAGACTATATATGCTTACAGTGGTGATCCGTGGCAATCTTACACCGTCCCACGACTTCATGAAATTATAGACAAGAAAGCCTCCCAATTTCTTGACGGAGAAGATCAGTTGTTTATTTGATGTACATAAATCAAATTACTGTTTTTTATAGAAAAGTTGAACCAAATTTTGCGACACTTACCAGTATTTATGACCTGAAACCTTTGTTACATATTTAGGGTATTTTCGCTCCCAGTAATAAATATTTTCGCTCCACCTAGAATTTGATAGTGCCATGGCGAGATTGAACATTCTAGCATTAGTGTGGAATGTAGGTATATATGCCATTTCTTGATGATAACCCTTCAAACATGCATTATCTGGTAGCGGTTCAAGCGGATCCATAATGTGCACAGTTTTGTTTTGCATGTCCAGTATGAATAAAATGTATAGTCCATTCTAATAATATGGTAGTAGAATCTAAAAACAAACACACAGACTATAAGTGGTTCATAAATAAAATAAATAAATTCTTATAAAGTAGTATACTGACCATAACATACCTGGCTACAATCTTGAATTTTGTAGTGCATGTCTGGCCAGCACTCAAGTACCTTTTTCAATTTGTTGTAGTATACCTTATCAATGTCACTAGTACATCGTGGATCTCTTCCAAACCCAGTTATTTCCTGATGATGATTGTAATTGTCAGTATATAATTTTTTAATCACATATATTACAAGTTTTTGATGAATTATAGAATTTCAGAACTTACAGTAAATTTAAGATCCATGAAGTGGTATTTTTGTTTATGCAGCATCATTTCTTTGTTGCACGCAACCATCCGAATAGCCATATTAAAGCTTTCATGTTCCATCTCTGTATCTTCACGTAAAATATTTATAATTTTCCTAAGACTTAAAGTAATTGGATATGGTCGTGTACTTCATACCCACTCTTTGCTGCAAAAAAAGAAGAACAAGAAACTAATTACTTAATGCACAAACAATTCTGTTCTGAACTATTCAGAAAGAAGAAAGACTTACTCTAAAGTTCCATCATCCGCGGTGCACCGAATGGTTGAGGAAATCCATGACAATAGTTCTTCCTTGCTTGTCCACTTTATTGTACTTATTAACTTGGCGCTACCCGACATTAAAATATCCATTTCATCTAGCTCTACGACATCATCAACCAGATGAACTGGGGTCTGATTCTGTTGCTCGTTATCTGGTAATCCCCTTGCTTCATTTAACGGGGAGTTGTACAGGATGGCAGGTAGCTTAAACCTAAAGTTACTGATATCTTCCTGAAAACATAATGAAGTCATGATATATTAATCAATACATACAAAAAAAACTTATTACAGCTAGAAATTAATTCATAAGGAATTACCTGCGTGACATGGTCAGATAAATTAGTTCCAGTCCAATACTCCATATAATTGATCATCCATAATCCACAACTACATCTGTGCATAATACAAAAAAAAAGTGAGGTATATAGATATTGTTCGTTATGAGAGAATGGCCTATACACAAGATGGAAAGTTAACTTACACATCTTTTTGCATTTGTTCAGTGATCATATGTCTAGGTTTCCAGGATGACACTTCGATACCATGTACCCATTTACTTGTGTCGAGTTGAATCTTCTCTGCTACATGTTTTATTAGTCGTTCCATTCCTATTAACTATTAAGAGCGAGACACCAAGGTTAATTATGAACTTCTTATTTGAAGAATTTTAAAGAAGTATGCGTACATCATATATATTATGTTGTACCGTATATCGGAGATCTTGCCAGTTTGTCATCTTTTCTCCAAAAGAATCCAATACTTGTATCTCATCTTTTGAAGCACACACAACTGCCAGGTACCAGTGGCACTTTGTAATATTGATAGGAAGGAAGACCTGCAGACATAGAGATTTATGTATATTATTTCTTCATATTTCGAAGGGATAAAATTTATCATATGGCAAATGTCATAGTAAAGCTTACCATATCAGCTTTTAAATAAGTGTTCACCCTTGATTCAGCCAAGTCATATTTATTATACGTCAATTTTTTAGGATCTTGCTCTCCGTTACCTCGTAGCATTTGAGAAAACCATGAATTTTCTAAATATACATTTCCACCTTCTCTATGATGGCCTTGTTCTTCGTGCCGCATTAACTGGATATACAGACTTATGACCTGCAAGTTTTTAATTTGTCATTAAATTATGGACATATATTTGTCATGGATATTAGTTAATGCAGAAGACGTGTTGACCATCCTTACAGAGCCATTGACATGCTCACTCCCATCTGAGCAAACGGCTCCATTGCGATATCCCCACATACTTGTTGCCTTGGTCTGATCTAGTTATCATTTCGACGCAACCATTCCGAAGCATCGCATGGGGTTTGATTTTCTTTGTCCTGAACCGAGGTTGGGCCAGTAAAAATTCCGGAATTCCCCATCTGAAATGGTGATTCCTGCACTCCTTGAATTGACGTACATGGGGTCATATTAACGTCAATAGAATTCATGTTTGGGGCGGAAAAATATCCTTCATTAATTGGTTGCAGAACGGCTGATGTCGTTGTCCCATAAGTTGGATATTGCGCTGCTGTTGAAGTAATAAGACAAGGTCAATAAGTAATATTAATAATAAAAAGATAGCAATCAGATGACCTACAAAGAGCATTCTTTAGCACCTGGCTGATCTGGTGCATTAGGAGGTGCCGTTGTTTGTGCATTTCGCCGAGCACGGTAGTCCTGCTGGTACTCCCGCTGCCTCTTATTTCTCTCCCCCCTTTGCTCGCTTGTTTCTTGAGCCCTAATCCTAGCGCGGTACTCACGTTGTTTTCTATTCCTTTCCTCTCTCCTGCGTTGTTCTTCGCTGCAAGCTGTTGACATGGCCTTGTTTATTTATATACTTTTATAGATGATGGCTTATATAAAAAATATGAGTGTATGAAAATACCTAGAGTAGGTATGTTCGTTACATCGCTGAGCGCAGTGCGGCCTTCTCCTGGCGTCCCCATTTTGCCGTCAAGGGCTAGTAATAATAATATAATAGACATGTCCATTAGAACCATGATATATCTTGCCGCCAGTGGTTATTTGAATACTGACATCTGAACCGCCTAAATGCTAATCTGAACCTCTAAATGCTAATTTGAACCTCTGAATGTGAAGATGAAAAAATTTTCTACCGTACTTGCTACATCTCTGAACATCTGAACCGCCTCGGCAAGTGACCGATAGTACTTCGGAAAAAAAAATCTGCATTTTGTAGTTTCATATATACTATGATCAAAAGTAAAGATAAAAAAATTCATGTACCCTATACGCATCTATACGTATATACGCAGTTAGGTGTATGCATGTGTTCAGATATATACGACGGCATGGATCCATCTCGGCGGCAACATGTTTGACGATCGAAGTATACAGGCGTACCTGATCTCCTCGCTCGCGACCACCTTGCCGACCACGCGTCCTCCTCGCGCGCGCGATCGTAGTGGCCGCGGGAGACGACGATCGCCGGTGCACCCTGATCCTCGCTCGCGACAACCTCGGCGGCCGCGCGCGCGATCACCGCCTACTCGCCTCCTCCGCCGACCGCGGCAGGAGTAGCAGCGCCTCCTCCGCCTCCGTGCGTGTCCGGGAAGTTCCGTGATTTTTGGCGGCGTGACGTTCGTAATACTCGGTGGGGGCTGCATGACGTGGGTGTGGGGGAGAATGAGGAGATTTGATACACTCAATCCAGGCCCTCGATTGTGTAATGAGTACGGAGAGAGAAGGCTTAGAGTGCATCTGGACGGTTCGTTTGAAATGTGTTGTTTTCCTGGGTACACTTTTTGGGGTGGACTTAGAGGGGACATCTCAGCGGGGGGTCATTTTCTTGTGTGAACGTAGGAAAGAAAAGATGGTGCATTAGTAGGGTAGATTGGGTAGTATAATTCCTTACAAATATAATCCTATAAAGTTTGTATTATAATAGTTAAATTATTAGCCTAATTATTGGTCAAAGTTTTTAAAGTTTGAATCTTGATATGTGTGTGAGCCAAATAAAATGGAACGGAGGTAGTACTTAATTTATATCACTAATCCAAATATTGGTAACCAGAAAAGGGTGCTCATTTAGTTTATCACATAATGTATTCTAGAACTTTTAGACTACCTTGTATTTCAGGAAAAAATGGAGTAGCTATGAATGGCAGTTTTTGGTTTTTTGTGCGACTGCGATAGCGATGGCAGGCTTGGGCCTTGGGCAGCTTCAGAACCGTTGGTTTCGGGCGGCGCGATGGCGACCTTCCCTTTCTGCCAGCTGCATGCATCGACTGGAGTGTTTGTCTATGCCCTCAACGGATTCGATAGCGATGGCAGACCGAGAGGAGCTTGACTGCACTTTCGTACTAATAACACACGTTGTTACGCTCTATCTAAGCTGTGTTTTAATATTTTCGTTTGTAAGCAGACCGAGAGGACGGGAGCCATCAGCCATGACCAAACTCGGCTCACTGGGCCGCAGGCACAGAACATTCCCTTCCTTTCCCCTTTCTAACATCAGAGACAGAAACATTTTCATGCACAGTTATCCGATTCTTCCCACCAAAAACAAAGCTGTTCAGTTCTTACACAGAGTACAACTTCACAATTTCACATTTACATCCAGAAAACCAATCATCTTTATCCACAGTTCAAAAGAACAGTCAGGCACTGATGCACTGTTGCTGGCACAACGGTGCTATCTGCTATTCCTATACGAATAATGAATGCACGCCACTGTGACGACACAGCGTCTTCTTCCTCTTCCAGGGTTTCCTGTGACAACAGGGTTTTTTTCCCTACATTTTTAACCAGCATAAAAACAATACATGAAACTATATCACAACATAACAGTGCCGTCTGCTCCGTTGTCATTTTCTGTTATTCTGTAAGCTATCCACACTTTCCCCTACAATTGCAGCCAAGATCAAATGATGTCCAATCTGACATTGCGATCGTTTGACTGTGGGTAATGTCACTAATTCAGGTCAGGTGTCACTCATACCTCTGTCATCTCGCTCTCACTGGAAAAGAACAACAACAAGAAAAGCAGGTTCAATTGAAGGTTACAGGTGAACTAGTTGTAATTGTCAGACTCATGGTATGAATAGCACCAGAACAAGGCTGTAAATAACATGGGCTAGAATCTTTATATTAGGTTGTGTCAGATTAGGCTATGTGATTTATTGGGTTACCATCACAATAATATCAAGTGATCAAGGTTCAGCAATAAGTTTTTTAATTGAGTGGTAATCACCTCATCAGTGAGGAGAACACTGTCCAAAACAGCAAATCCTGCAGCAACGCCGCCCTCATTTGAAGAAGAAACTTTGGTGCGCATCAAGTAGCCAGACTGATTATTCAATATCACCTTGTCTTTGTTCCTGATATAGATCATCAAAACATGAGTGGCAGAATCATTTCAGTATTTCACTAGGAGAGAAAAGGGTAACATGGCACATTTGTAGTCATAGGGGACAAATATTTGAAACTTCACTGATTTAATTACCGCAAGTAGGCTCCATATATTCCTAGCTCTGAGATTGTAAGGTCCTCAAACCAATCGCCACCCCTAACTAGAGGAGTAAGAGAGGCTTTTGGAAAAATCCTCTGCATCAGTATGTACGCTGCAAGTGACTCCCCCTGTTCCTTCTGGAGTTTGATCAGTGTGACTCGCAAATCTTGACCATATATGTTGTTCCCTAAAGGAAATAATAAGGAATTCAGAATCCTGAGTACATCTACCAACAAACAGGATCTCTCAAAGTGCAAAGAAAAAATACCTCCGCCTTCTCGCTGAGGCTTTAAGACAAACAGGTCAGGTTTCTCTATTGCAGATTTCACAATCTCTTCATTATCCAAGCTCCATAACCCTGCAAAACTCTTGCGTAGTTTGGCAATGTCCTCCTTATTGTCAAGAAATCTGTAGATAGATCAGGGACAGGTTTAGGTTCTGCTGATGCTCTAATTCAGATCACGAACAATGAAATTCAGAGTCAGACCACATTTGAAGTATAGGCTACAACACTAAAAGGTAAAATGGCAGTTGATCAATGATGTTGTAATTTGTTTTGTTGAAAATCTAGTGCAACTGTGAAACAGCGGAATATCAACCAGCTAATTACCCATTAGTACTGAGAAAACTCAATCACCTTTCAAGAACATTAGGTTTTGCTAGTTCTTGCTGGATCTTTTTTGTTCCTACTAAATGGTAGGATATCGAAGGGCACTTTACTGCAGAAGATTGTTCCATCAGAAGCCTCGCTCTCCACTCCTGGAATATGACAGTATTATGTCAAGGTGGAAAAGTGGTGTATTATCATAACAAAACAAATTACTACACATCCTCAACCAAGCAATAAAACCATTTGGGTAAGAATAGCTTTCCAACAGACTGAAATCCATGCGCAAAAGAAGTTCACTGCTTCATCAAGGAAAGTGAAACTAAGCAGCATTGCAACAGACATATATGATGTTTTCAAAACAATTACAGGAATTTATTTTCACTCAAAATTCAGAATATAATTCTATAGAAAGGTTTTGAATTAATAAATATTAGATTGCATACCGCTTCCGAAGGGTAATCAGTCGGTGCATACCCGGCTCTGAAATACACAACAGCCACTGTCCGACCATCTCTGCAATTCATAAATTTACATACTAAATACTAATAGTAACAATAAGCCTTTCTCAATGTCTGTATACAAGATACTTACATTACAAGTGTTCCATCTGTAAGCACCTGCCCTTCAGCCTCTACTTGTGCCAACGTTTTCCTTATAGTTGCCACGCCATATGTGATGGCTAGTTAAGGAAAGCTCCATTTTTCATGCTGTCAGATTCTCTTAATACCAGACAAAAAATAAAAGCAAATGGTTACCGAAACCTTTAATGGTTCTCTGAAGTTATATCAGGCAGGCAATATGTTGAAAGAATAATACAGTAGTGTACAAACAAGAAATCAACATCTTATTAGTTTGTTGTGGACACGAGCCACCAAACCACAGACAAGGAAACACTGTGTCACAGAAACAATTTAGTAAGTTTTTTTCAACCCAGAGATTGAATATCTGAGAATAGGAGTGAAACTGAAAAGAAAACAAACATAAAGAGGATATGATGCCTTCAGATGATTGACAAGCCAGTATTGGTCGTACATATTTCTTTCTTCAGGTTGAACAACCATCAAAACAACAGCACTGAGTGACAGAGAACAAAACATGTCAATTGACACTTACATTTTCTAGAAACTCTGAATAGTACATCTCATGCAGTCATGCTGCATAGAAAAGCATCGACCTGTCATTGTTATACTCAGCCCATGCTTTGCCCAGTGCTTCAGCAAATTGAGTGGCTGCCCAATTCTGTGGAATCCTTTTAGGATCTAGGCCTAATACTTTTCCATACTGGTTGAGTAAGGTCCTGCAGTATCAAAGTAGTATACCTATCAGTTTAACTAT
>NW_027097177.1:0-89117 GCF_019320115.1 Miscanthus floridulus | reverse complement strand
TGTTAGCCTTATGTTTCCTAGCGAATCGCTAGTTTCTGTTTGTCTTACTCCGTGTGATCGTGCTGTTAGGTACATTCAAATATGTCCTGTCAGTTCGATCCGAGTTCCCGTGCCGTTTGCCCTCATTACTGTCCTGCTGCTCTGTTCAGCGATGTGTTTTGTTCCTCGGTCATGAGGTTATCCATTATGTACTTTGGGTTTACCTAGCGTTACTGCTTCTGTTCGTCTTGGGCATTTTTTTGTTTAAATCCTTTGCTTGAGAGGTCACGAATTGAATCCGGGCTATCAATTTCCGCACAGGCTATAGGATTGGATGAGATCTTGCTCCATTCTTCCTTCAGTTGGAGGTTCTGTCCTGGGTGCATGTTGGATCTTGATTCCTGGCAATTCCTATGGTGTTTATATCAGTTCTATTAACCTTGCCTCCATACTTTGCAGCAATGGTGCGTTCAAATTGGCGTCATGGTGCCTCCTATGCTCCTTAAGTGAAGGTACAACACTGCAACCGCTCACTTTTCATCTCTTTTTTCCTCATAATCACAGTATACCTATTTGCAAATACAAAAAAAAAAGCTGTACTAACATGAGCTAAGTCTGGTGGAAGTGACAACTAAGTAGGCATGGTTCTGCTTTTGTCGTTTGACAGAATAAACATATATTGAATTTTAGATCGCATCCTTAGGAATCAGGGAAGACGCTTACTTTTGGATGACATGAGTGATCCTATTTCTAACCGATGGCATGTTTGCCTCCATGTGTGCCATTTGTTGTTGGTTGTATATGCAACCCAACTTGGGCTTCAGTTCATGCTTTGGCATTCCAGAAAATTTTTGACAATTAAAGACTTCACCTCGGTACTACTGTCTTCATCTTAAACTATGTAGACATGGCTTTGCTATTTCTTTGCATAAACTAGGTATTGATTTACTCTCCTCGCATTTGACACATGAGCCCATCATGCATGTAACTGTTTATTTCATAGACATATTGATTGCTTTCGCAAATGGTTCTTTTATCCGCCAAGCTTCTATTTCTGTACCTGCATTGTATGTCACTGTAGGCCCTTGAACTTTCTTCATTGTAATATATATACCATTCGTGGTGCCCTGAAATAACCATAAGGAATTGTGGAACAAAATTGATTATTAGATAAAGGTTGAAGAAGACATGAATTTCCATGTTCCCAGTTCTGTCATTTGCTGGCCATTATCATGTATCACAATATTTGTGTTCAGTTGTGTTCCTTATCGCCATCCGGGCCACATGATTGGCACACGTGGATGAGTGTATGTGTTAAAATTATAAAAAATAGCAAAGTTTTTTCCGATCAGAGCCTTGATGAGATCAGGCTTCTGAAGTATGCTAACAAGCATGATCATGCGACAAGTACCCACCCTTGTGTCCGTATGATTACTTCTACTATTGGGTAAAATTGAGCCTTTACTCTTGATACATCCCTTTTGAGTGTTATTTAATTTTGATCAGGTGTCGAATTTATCTACAGCTACACTGCTTGCCCTGCACTGTTCTGGTTGTCCATCTACCATTACCCACCTCTGGTCATTGTCGCTCTGGCATTGGCTTGGAGCACAACGGCCCCAGCTGCAGCAGCACCCAGACGTCCATCGCCTGAGCTATCCCTGTCCTCGCTTTTTCCCCCTTTTTGTCGCTGGTGCGTGCTCTCCTTGCAAGTGCCGAGGCCAGGCGCGTGTGTGGATCTGGCTCGCCGGCCTTAATCGCTGGAGTAGCCCCACACCGGTGCATCTGGGCCCGTTGTGCATGGCGGAGGTGCCTCTCTCCCTTCTCCCCCTCCTCTTCCCTCAGCTCCCTCTCCTCACTATATGTATATCTTCCTTCTGATATCATGATGTTATATTGGGGTGATTGTTTGTAGTTACCTCATCAACAATAATCATTTCTTTTCATGAGCTTCCTGTATAGCTCATCTCTTATGGTGACCGAGCTTTTTAACATTTGCTGTATTTTGTTGCTGCAGGGAGCTTTGGATGGTCGCCTGGATATTCCTCAGTGACAAGCGATTTGCTGGTTTCAAGAAGGATCACAAGCAGCTGGATGCTGATATCCACCGCAAGTACATCTATGGTGCCCGTGTTACTGACTACATGAAGGTGAGTTGTGCTTGCTGCTTATCACACCACATTTTCTTTTCCTTTGTTCCCTTGTAAGTTTATTTCACAAATTGTTGACCGTCCTACATCACGACATTATTAGACTACAGGCTGACTAATTTCTTCTGCTCTTTATGTCCCAGAAACTTGCTGAAGAGGAGCCAGAGAAGTACCAGCCTCACTTCAGTGAGTACATTCAGAAGGGAATTGAGGCTGAGGACATGGAGCTCTGTACAAGAAGGTCCATGCTGCGATCGGTGCTGATCCTTCCATGGTCAAGTCAACCAAGCAGCCACCAAAGGAGCACAGCAGGTATAGTAGCTACCCTCCTTACTTTTTATATCTATACACTATATATGGTCACTATAATTCTATTGTTTGCTCTGCCCTTACCTTCTGTGTGTTTTCAGGTACAACCACAAGAAGCTGACATATGAGCAGAGGAAGGCCAGCCTCGTTGAAAGGCTCAACCAACTCAACTCCTCCACAGTTAAACCAAAGAATCTACTCACATGTCTGCCTCTAAATTACATTAAAGAAAGGTTAATAACGAAGCTAGAAAGGAGGAACCTTATCTATATCAAAGTAACATTGAAATGATTTCAGGTATGTTACGGTTGTCAGGTTTTTAGTAGTGTGGAAATTCTTAATCACCAGTGTTAGCTTACAGTGCTTTGTGTGCCCTTGAGGTTTTAGGGCACTGTTCTACAGTTTGCGTTGTAAGTTCGTGATTACCACGCATAGAGAATGCCATGATTTCAAAAGTATGCATAGTGCATGTGTCCTACACCATAGAAAAAAGGCTCCAGTCTTTCAGTTTTTGTGCATGACATATCTACATTAGACTCATAGTATTGTTTTCATGCAGAGATTAAACATATTTTTTACCTGCGCCTTAACCAGATGATTTGCCGGCGCGCGCGAGGGCGCGCGTAATCGACTAGTGAATATAAAAGGCCAAACGAAGAAGAGTTGCGTTATAACACAAACACAATGGATAAATGCAGGGCTAATTGGCCCATATGCAACCCAAAGTGCCCACCGTAGTTGTCCCACCAATGGTGAACAAGGATTGTCGTCAACAATGGTGAGAAATAATATGAACTCTACATTATATACAGATAAAAGGTTCGATTTGTGATTTTCAATTCATCGGTACCGGCTAATGTGATGATGCCCTGGTCATTGGCGGAACCAGGGGGCAGGCAGGGGCCGTGCCCCCCCCCCCCCCCCGCGCGCGAGAGAGAGCAGTAGACTCCATATAATAGCTATACAAATATTTGAATTTATAGCACAAAAAATATCAATTTCACTCATTTTGTATTAAAATATTATGGTTTTGGTTATAAAGTACAAGTTTTTAAAAAGTTGTTGAAACATATAATTATGTATATTTTATCACGCTAAAAAATGTGATCATATTTGTGTGACCCCTTAATCAAAATTGTTGGTTCCGCCTCTGACACTGATGACATAATATAGAATTATTGAAGTGACACACATCCATTGATCGACAACTAATATAGGTTTTATTTGTTGGTTTAATTTTCCTCGGCTAAGTGTTCACTAGCTATTTGTTTGTTTTTTTGTTTTCATAATGTCATTTGAATAATTTTGGAGTCCTCAAATGTCATGCACTGTATTTCTATAATAAAAAAAATCATGATTTCCTCGTGGCTCCATAAGTAAACAGTGGCCAACCTAATTTCCCATGTGAGAGCAGTTTAAAAAACCATGTCGGACATAAACAGTTTGAAATCGACGAAGCAGCTATAAAGAATCTGCAGCTATAACAAATAGAGATAGAGACTACGATCGGGATTTCCTCGCCATTTGTTGGCTTGGCTGGGCCTCCGGATTCGGCCGGTTTATGTCTGCAACTGGACGACCCCGCCCGATGTCCGTCCATGCGTGCTAAGCAGCGACTGGGCCTGGTCCAGGCTCAGGCTGGGAGCTACCAAGATTTCGCCGCACGGGAGGCGCAGGACGGGCCACGTCGGCCCGCTGCCGGCTGCCGCACACTAACATCCCGACCCCACAGAAGATTCATCCAACTAAACCAATACTGACACGTGGGACCTGCCCCCACGCGCCACGAGTGGCTACGGTGCCTCCTCGCCTTCCCGCCACACATCCCCCACTCGCCTCTCACCGTCGCAACAGAAACAATCGCTTGTCGCCGTCGACCCAAGCCACGCCACCGACATGTGGGACCATACGGCAGGTCCCACTCGGCAGAGACTCCGGCGGTCCTTCGAGACAGCGAACGGCTCCCCGGTCACCGCGCGCGCCTCCTTCTCCTTCCTCGGCAGGTACAACACGACTCCCAGTGGCCAAGTAGACTCTCCGGCTCGACTCGAGCGCACGAGCGATGAGAACTCTCGCCTCGCCCGCCGCCTCCTTCCTCCCGGGGATCCCGAGCCCTAGCCCTCGCGCGCGCGCGCCTCCCCGTTCCGCGGCGGCCGCGCTCTCGCGGGCCCCTTCCGGTCGGCGCTCCGTCACCGCCGCCGCCGCGGCCGCCACCGGGGACCACTGGGGCGCCGACCACCAGCACTACCACGGAGGGCGCGCGGGCGCGTCGGAGGCCGGGCCCACCGGGTCGGCGCGCGGCGTCAAGTGCGACGTGGACGTGGTGTCGTGGCGGGAGCGGCGGGTGCTCGCGTCCGTGCCCGTGGCCGCCGACGTCGACACCCTGTGGCAGGTCATCACCGACTACGAGCGCCTCGCCGACTTCATCCCCAACCTCGTCCAGAGGTCCGCATTTCTTGTCTCGATTTGTCGCGTCTGAACTGTGATTGCACTGATGGTGGGGACTTCTGAAGGTGTCTGATTGGGGTCGTTTTGTTCGTGCTTGCTTGCAGTGGGACGATTCCGTGCCCGCATGAAGGGCGGATATGGCTGGAGCAGAGAGGCCTGCAGCAAGCGTTGTACTGGCACATTGAGGCGCGCGTCGTGTTGGATCTCCAGGAAATCCATGACTCCGTACGTGCTGTCGCAGATTGACTTCCATTAACTGCTAAATTGCAATGGAACAGTTTTGGAGTATCCAACATTTGACATCGCCGACAATGTTATGTCATTATGTGAAATGCCACTGAAAAGTACTAGTGGATGATCAGTTGGCCAGTCCATGAGAGTGTGAATGCAACCAGGGATGGTCATTGTGTTTTTTCAGCATGTGTTGATCTTCTTGCTTGGAGCTGCGCCATTGTGTTTCTCTCTGATATATTTCTTAGTTGTATGAGTTAGATTTAGCAAATCTGAAAAACGATGATGGATCCCCTCCATTTTCTATTCTATATTAAGTTATATTGCCTTACTTGATTATTCGTTCATGATTATGCTTTCAGATTAATGGGCGAGAACTCCATTTCTCGATGGTAGATGGTGACTTCAAGAAGTTTGAAGGAAAATGGTCCTTAAGATCTGGTCCAAGGTATGCATCTGATGATCATTTTTCTTTTCTCAGATAAGTGGGATGGGAGGTAAATCAATAAAGACATAAGTACGTGTATCTTATATACTAGTATACTACCTTATTTATTGCTTTTCTTTTGATGAACATCCAGCTTAAGTTCACTCACTAGCCCATGATGCACCAGACTAGCTCTCCAACTTCTTGTGAGCGAAGAAGATGATTAAGTCTAATATGCCCTATTTTGTTTTGTCTGCTAGCAGGTCCTCTAGTGCAGTTTTGCTGTATGAAGTTAATGTGATACCAAGATTTAACTTCCCGGCTATATTTCTTGAAAAGATTATAAGGTCCTGGATCTTCCTGTAAATCTTGGTGGCCTTGGCTTGTAGAGCGGAGAAAAGATTTATCTGGAAAATCAAAGTTGTGGTTCGAGAAAATTCTCTGTTGAGGACTTGAAGCCATCATCTACTTCTTCTCAGCTTGATAAATTACATAGTACGACAGTTGATACTTCTTCTATAAGTTCAAAGAAGCACCTCCCACTTCTTGGTGTTAGCAGTGTGCTTCCATCACCTGCTTCTGAATTGATTAGCAAATGGGGTGTATATGGAAACGTATGCAGAATTGATAGGCCTTGCGTGGTAGATGAGATCCATCTTCGAAGATTTGATGGCATGTTGGTAATTTACTAAACTTATATCATTACTTATTGGATTCTTAGCCATCAAGGGAAGGGCATTGAAGTTTGTCTTATCCTGTGATATGGTGTGCGTGAAGGAACATGAGGGGGCTCATAGGTGTGTTTTTGCTAGTATCACTGTGAAAGCACCAGTTCGAGAGGTATGGAATGTTCTCACGGCATATGAGAATTTGCCCGAGTAAGTAGTTCTATCTTTCCACAATCTTTTGAGTTCACATTCTTATTTTATTACAGGTATGATCTAACAAAAATCATTTGATAGATTCGTACCAAACCTGGCTATCAGTAGGATTGTTCTTCGTGATAATAACAAGGTCCGCATAATGCAGGTAGAATATGTGGTTCTCTTCTGTCGTATTTTGTGGTTAACTGTTTTACTAGAACATATGAAGTAGGCCTGGCTTAGGTTGTCCTTTGTTTTTACTACACAGCATAAAAAAGTCATGAAGTCAGACACAGTTTTCTCATGTGTCCTGGTTTCGGTTCACTCGATTGTTTTTCATTGTGCTCATCTGAAAGAAAGTTCTGTAAATTCAGTCTGATAGTCTTTGTTTTCTTTTTCAAGCATTATATCTTTTGAAATCGTTTTTCTAGGAGGGTTGCAAAGGCCTGCTGTATATGGTCCTTCATGCCCGTGTTGTTATGGATCTTCGTGAAAAATTTGAGCAAGAGATCAGGTTTGAACAAGTTGAGGGTGATTTTTACTCGTTTAAAGGGAAATGGCGCTTAGAACAACTTGGGGATCAGCACACCCTGTTGAAGTACATGGTTGAGACTAAGATGCATAGGGACACCTTTCTCTCTGAGTCTATCCTTGAAGAGGTAAGCCATATATGCATTTTCTTTAATTCATATAACATTTTACTTGTTAGCTTAAGATGGTTAAAGTAGGCTTTTATGTGCACACTGTATTCTGTTTTGGTTATACAAGTGCTTTGCATGGTAATGGGTATATACTTCATGCCTTCTCAGATGGTATAAGCTCAGGGACGTAGCCAGCGGTGGGGCTAGGGGGGCTTCAGCCCCCCCTACCCATCCTGAGCACGTGGAGTTTTCCTAAATCCTCCATTAAAATTTTATGCATACATGTATTAGGTAGGAGGGGCTAAGGTTAAGAAAAGATAAAAAAATCTCTATTCTTTTGTTCAGCCCCTCCTAAATTTTTTTCTGGCTTCGTCACTGTATAAGCTTATTATAGTTAAATTTTCGTATTTGGTTGGTTTAAACTTAATTATCTCTAAAGAACCTAACAGGGATCGGTTTTCCATTTTCTTGGTGGCTTACGCCTCTCAAATATCCAAATTACAAACATGAAGGTATTTTAACAGGATTTGTTTTACAAGTCATGTTGTATCTTCAGCTCTTCAAATTTCCAGGTGATACATTCTGTCGCAGTTAGGACACCAAAAAATTTTATCATGGTTTCTGACATTTTTTACTTGCTTTTGACAATAGGCCGATTTTTTCGTGCTCTTACTTGGATTAATTGTATGTGGTGCCTTGATGGTTATTTCAGCTGAATGCTTTGATAAAGTTTAATGTCTTTAGAGATAGTAAAGCAGGCTATTCATTTTCATCAATCTGTTACAGGTCATATATGAAGATCTTCCATCAAACTTGTGTGCAATCCGTGATTATATTGAAAAGGCTGGAGCCAAGGGTAGCAACTCCACAGCTAATTCTGATGTGTCCATAGACCCAGATGCTTATCATGCTGAAAGCAGCCAATCTGAGCAAGCATCTGTGTCTTGCTCATCCAGTACCATGAAGCAGAGACCAAAAGTCCCAGGGTTGCAAAAGGACATTGAGGTCCTAAAATCAGAGCTTGAGAATTTCATTGCAGAGTATGGTCAGTATGGTTTCATGCCTAAGAGAAAGCATCTCCGGTCTCATGGAAGGGTGGATATTGAGAAGGCAATAACACGTATGGGTGGGTTCCGGAAGATTGCCAGCATAATGAACCTTTCTCTTTCTTACAAAAATCGAAAACCAAGAGGCTATTGGGATAATCTGGAGAACTTGCAAGAAGAGGTAATAATACTATATATCTTTAGCTCCCTCCTGTGCTTATCAGATATCCATTCTAGCACAAGAATACAGGTATAACCATGTTTTTTAATCTCTGAATAGTTTTGCGCTGTATATTGCAAATAGAGTTAAAACTTGTCCCCTCATATTTCGAGTATGAATGAAAGCTAGCACTCTGTGACTCTGTCCATTGAATTTTATAACATCATATGCTGTATTCAACATTTTTCTTCAACTTTTGACATCAGTATCTGATCACTATATACAGATCAGCCGGTTCCAGAAAAGTTGGGGGATGGATCCTTCTTATATGCCAAGTAGAAAATCTTTTGAGAGGGCAGGTAATATCTGTAGCCCATTGTTGGAAAATGAAAAAAAAAAGTATTGTGGCACTTTCATGCTACTGTTTTATTCATTTTAGCACAAGTGTCTTTAGCTTTATACCATCATTACATGCTCCTGTTGTCAGGTTAGACGTGCAAGTTAGATTGGTACCGTGTCATGAAGTTTCCTTGTCTGGCTTTTGAAATGATTTTCATGCTCTGTTGGTAGGTCGTTACGACATTGCTCGGGCATTGGAAAAATGGGGTGGGGTGCAGGAGGTTTCACGCCTTCTCTCTCTTAAACTAAGACGTCCTAGAAGGCAAGGCGACTTGGATGATGAGAGCCAGTCTGAATCCCCATCTGAGATGGCAAAGAAGCACGGGGTGAAACCTGATAAAGGCAATGTTTCCCCAGATGCCCAGAAATGGCTCCTGAAGCTGAAGGATTTGGATGTCAACTGGGTCGAATACTAGATTAAGCTTTGAAAAAAGATATGCTCTCTCATTGTTAGCTTAACTCTTTCCCTTCTTCGGAGGTGATCTGGATTCTCGAAGCATTCCAACAAAGACGCCGCAAATTGTGTACAGAAAAGAGCGGTATACGCCGCAAATTTTAGAAGCGCGGGCAACAGGTTTTCTTGTCAGTAATCACGACTCTTGGTTACTGCGTATCTAGAACTGTTGACTATACTAACAGTAACAGCTTTGTTGTGGTCAAATTGATCCGTGGATTTGACAAAGACTAGCCACTAAACGCAAAACGGGTGTGCGATTTCGTGTTTGAGTCAGCCTTGCCTTTCAAAGCAGGTGGTCACCGCTGGGTTAAACCGTGGTGTTCACAGGTCGGTCGCCAACTTTGTTAGTGATGATGTAAGTTGACCTGGCCCTTTTGTTTTGACACGGAAAAGAGAAGGTTACCATCCAGAAACAGTTTCAGTCGGCACGTTTTACATTACATTGGTCTCAATCAGGCACACCTACATGCTTACATTCCCTGTTGCTGCTTGGCAAGATGGGTTACTTTTAATGTGTCGATTTTTTTTGGCTAATTTGGCTATTAGCATGGCGGGTCTGTATGAGAAAACAGCTAATTAGAACCTTAATTTTAAAGACAAAAAAAAAACCAAGGTAAAATTATGAGGTTCCACCGGGATTCGAACCCAGGTCGCCAGATTCAAAGTCTGGAGTGCTAACCACTACACTATGGAACCATTTCTGTCATTTGGGTTAACATTAAATTATAAGTAAAAAACCGGATGGCGAAACGAACAGCCTTGGTTATGGCCGGACTCCATGGACATGGACTGGGTTAGCTTGCACTGAAGATTCCGGTTTGTTTGTTGGGCGAGACAGCATTTCTCAGAGCACGTGCGCACAGGAAGGACTCCGAAATTACCAAATGCACCAGACCTACTCTTTCCCTATCTGAATCTGAATTAAACACACCCGCGTACTGTCACTCTGGGTCTTTGGCCGATGGCTTTGCAGTAGTACGTTCCAATCAGATCGTAGCCCTGAATTAGGGTTCGATCCGAAAAGCAAGAGGCCAGTGCAAGAACAGCTCTGCCCTCATCAGTCATCATAAATCCACCCGTACCGTCGTACTGAACGCTCCCACCTGTTCGTTTAGTTATGATATAGTGTTTTTCTCTCATAATAAAATAGCATCAGCCGATTTATAAGCCGCAGTGGTATACCCAGCATGACGGCACGAGCCTGACTCACATGCGCCATGTGTTGCAACTTGCAGTTGCCTCCCCGGCTGCGATTGCAGGGCAGGGATGGCGGCTTGGCGCAAGATGCCTTTACCTTTCCCTGAGCTGACGAGGGTGGGGCCGATCAATAGCATGTTCGTTTCGGCTTAATTAACTTATAAATCATGACCTAAAGTACTACTAGCTGGTTTGGTGTGAAAGAAAAATACTGTTTAAACCATAAATTATAAATGAGATACAAATAATCGAGCCGAAACGAACAGCCCGCTAGCCGGTGACCAGCACCATCTCCCCCGCCATCTCTCGCGTCCTTTCCCTGAGCTGACTAGCTGGCTGGGCTGGGTCTCGAGTCACTCCGAGTGTGCTGCGACTGTGTGGCTGCCTGAGTGGCTATCTGACACTGGGATTTTTTGTGGATGCGTGTTTAGCACCAGCTTCGGACACCTCTTTTGGATTATCCACAACAGTCACAGTGATTGCGCACCGTAGCACGCATTGGGCAACTGCAAACGACGGCATTATACTGAGCTTTCTGCAGACTGCAGGCCAAGGAAACGGAGGAGCAGATGGAGTGGCCAAGTACATTTCACGTCGATATGTCTATGTCTATCAGAACGTTCAGTGTGTCTCTGGGAGTGTGTCTCTGGGCTTCATCTTTGGCAAGGATCCAATCCAATTCGGTACCTGAAACTTCATGATTACGAACTGAAAAACCGAGTTAGCTCGGTTTTCTTTTTCAGATTCCAAGGCTTTCTTATTATTATCATCATCATCTGGTGACATCATTATTACTATAGTTACAAGCCACGCTAGCAACTTGACAAGCAGCCCTGTTCGGTTGGCTGGTTTGTATCGTTGCTGGTTGGTTTGTATAAGACAAAAATATTGTTCCGAATGAAAATTTACGATCGTTTACAATAAGCCACAGCCAAACGAACAGGCTGAAGGTCCACGACGGCCTCACATCACAAGCACTACCCAGCCAGACATCAGGGCTTCAGGAGAGTAGCCTCGGCTCTTGAGGCTCTCCACGGCGTCCCTGTCTCCCTGATGATCTTCTCCATGGGGGTGACCTGAAGCCCCAGCGCAATGAGCTTCTTGGACCCCACCTCCTCTCTCACCAGCCCAGGCTGGGTGTCCTTAGAGAACCTGCAGGTAAAGCAACAGCACAAGGTGAGAGACTTATCACCATCGACACCTAAATTTCAGTCGATTTTCTTGGTGAAAACTGAAAGCAATGCGTGGTTTCGCGTACTTGGGCAATTTGTAGTTCGGGTAGAGCTCGGCGACTTTGGCAGCGAAGTCGCTCCAGTGACAGATGGACTGGACACACATGTGCCTCCCTGAGCGCCATGGCAACATCTTCGACGTGCACTGCCCTACGAAGAAATCGGCATACCCCTCTGTGCAGCCTGCACGGGTAGAAATTTTGGCCGGTTTCAGCCAGGGCTTATTAGTCATGATATGGTCCTGTTCGTTTCTTTTATAATCTGTCTTTTTCAACTTGTTTTTTCAGCGGGAACAATATTTTTATCTCACAGCCAATCAGGCGGAACAGTGTTTCGGCTTGTTTTTTTAGCGAAGCAAACGGGCCACAGTGTTTTTCTGTCACACCAAACCAGCACCAGCCGATCTTATCAGCCTATAAACCGACCAGCGAACAGATGAGAAAATGTGACGAATGCAATAGCATTGATCCGCACAGAAGCTGACGGAGATGTTTGGCTGAAAGATCCTGCTCGTGTTCTAGAACATAGAATTCCGGCAGTGTGGCGACTGGTGACTTGGTGAGACGTGAAACACAGGAGACCCGCAACAGTTTTTCTCTAGAAAAAACAAAAAGGAGAAGTGCAACAGTGTTCAGTACTGACCGTCGGTCTAACAGTACCATTATTAGTATCAAACCAACAGTGATTCATAAAAGCTAAATCTTGTAATCGATGTGGGCCAATAGTGATTTTTTATACATACGTATTAAGATGCTTGGTCTGATTTTGAAATTGTCCTTGAGTTTTTTATGTTGTTTTTATTGTAAAATGATGGATCTCCTTCGCTAACTTTCTAATTATGAGTACGAAAATTGAAAGACATGAAACTTCTAACAGCTCAGCATTATTATTATGTATTTATTTATTATGCAATCTATTTGCCTGTGTGAGCTGTTCCGAACTTCCCTTGATGTGGGAAACATTTTTTTTTTAAAAAAACTACTGCATCTGTTTTTGAAACAAACCTGTAAGTCCATACTAAAACATGCCGGTTATTTTGTACAAATTGCAGTGCTCAATATCAAGCTCAATATGAATTTGATGCTTACAATTACATACTATTGGCATATGGAAGCCACAATACCAGTGAAAGATCATTTTGTTCCGCCGCCAAGGTTCGCCAGCCAGAGCTTAGAGCAAATTCAGCGAATCACCATCATTTCCCTAATCGCTCTACAAATCTGTACACTTTCCTCTTCCTAGGAATGGATGACAGAAGCAGGCATTCTGCCTGCCTGCGTGTTTCAGCTCAGCGCCTTCACTTTGTTTTGCTATCCATTTCGCGGGATGATGATCTCTGCCATGGATGGATGAGGATGACGCACACGCGCCTTACATCGTCATGTACGGCTGCGGCGACAGCAGCTGCCGCGACACGCGTTCACGGTTCCTGGCCGACTCGGAGCGGCCCAGCGCCATCTCCTGCTCCAGGTTCGGCGATGGCGCGGGCGCGACCGGGGCCCCCGACGAGACGACCGTCGAGACCATGCTGGAGCTGACGCCGCTGGTGGCCGTGGTGGTGCTCAGGAAGCTGTCGGACGACTTCGGGGGCGGCGGCCTCTCGAGCTCCATGACCCCTTCCAGCATCTGCACCACCTTCCCCATGGACGGGCGCTGCGCCGGCTGCTCCTGGATGCACCAGAAGCTCACCTGCAGCGCGCGCTCCACCTGCGCCATGTCGAGGTCCTCCGCGGGAAGCCTCCTGTCGACGATGCCGGCGAGGTTTCCCCTCTCGTACTCCTCGTACGCCCACACCGAGAACTTCTTCCGCCCGGTCTCCTCCGACACGTCGAAGTTGCGGCGGCCGCTGACGGTCTCCAGCAGCACCATACCGTAGCTGTACACGTCGGACTTGACCGTGATGGGCAGGTTGGCCAGCCACTCCGGCGCCAGGTAACCCCTGGTGCCGCGCACGCTGGTGAGCGTGCGGTGGCGGTGGTCCTTGGGGTTCACCAGCTTGGCCAGCCCGAAGTCGGAGACCTTGGCGTTGAAGTGCTCGTCCAGGAGGATGTTCTCGGGCTTGATGTCGCAGTGCACGATGCAGTCGCGGCACTCCTCGTGCAGGTACGTGATGCCCCGCGCCGTGCCCACGGCCACGGTGAACCGCGTCGGCCACGGCATCTTCCCGTCACCGAAGAGGAACGCGTCCAGCGAGCCGTTCTTCATGAACTCGTACACCAGCAGCCGGTGTCGGCCCTCGGAGCAGAAGCCGATGAGGCGGACCAGGTTGAGGTGGTGCGTGCTGCTGATGGTGGCCACCTCCATCCGGAACTGCTTCTCCCCCTGCTCGATCCCCTCCAGCTGCTTCACCGCCACCACCGTCCGGTTCGCCAGTACGCCGCGGTACACGGCGCCGAACCCCCCCGCGCCCAGCTTCTCCTTGAACCCCTTGGTGGACCGCTGCAGCTCGCGGTGCGAGAACTGCACGGGCGCGCCCGACGCGTACTCCAGCAGCGCGTACTGCGCCGACGCCGGACCGTACTTGGGGCTGTGCCGGCACAGGAACCACCACAGCGCCGACTCGCAGAGCACCAGACCGGACACCACGCCCAGGACCACGACCGCGACGACCCAGGCGCGGACACCGGGGCCGCCGCGCGAGTTCACGCCCGCAGTGCTGCCCGGGACCGGGTTGGGCAACGGCGGGTAGCAGACCTTGACGAAGGACGTGCTGGGCAGCGCGGCCGACTGGTAGCCGCTCACGAAGTTGGAGACCTTGAGGAAGCAGAGGCCCGAGCCGTCGGAGAGCGCGGTGGACGCGACGCAGGAGCTTCCCGAGAGGCAGTTGAGGCGGCAGGCGGTGATGCCGACGAAGAACTGCTCCGTGGTGATCTCCGGCGGGTAGGTGAGGAACTGTGTGTTGTCGAGCTGGAGCATGGTGGAGTTGCCGGGGCAGCTGTTGAGGTCGACCTTGCGCGTGCACCCGCCGCGCGGCTTGGAAGGGTCGGTGAGCTGGAAGTTCTGGGACGGGCACCCGCACACGGGCGCCGTGCCGTTGTAGCTGCACACGCCCATGTTGCCGCAGTAGCCGAACACCTGGCACTGGTCCGCCACCGCCGACCACTGCTCCGTGGGGGCGTTGCTGCCCCGGGCGGCGCTGTAGGCGCGGAAGTTGCCGTCCTCGTCGAGGCGCACGAACCGCATCATGTCGCCGCTCTCGCCGTAGTTGCTGCTGTAGGCGACGACGACGGGGGAGGTGAGGGTGCCGTCGGTGAGGGACACGATGCCGTTGGTCTGCATCGTGAGCGTGGGCGCGCTCAGCGTCCTGTTCCCCGTGAAGGAGGTGTTGTACCCCTTGTTGAAGTAGGTGACCGTGGTGGCGGCGCTGGTCCACCGGAGCGTGAGGTTGCCCGTGCCCTTGTCGACGGAGAAGACGTAGGAGCCCGAGGTGAGGTTCATCCCGGAGGTGAAGTTCTGCGACATCACCACCGTGTCCGTGGGGTGGTCGAACGACTGCCACAGCGTGGCGCCGCGGGAGTCCTTGAGCACGAGGTTTCCGCTCTCCTGGACGGCCGCGGCGGACACGTTCTGGCCCCCCGTGTTGGACGACCAGAGCACGGCCCCGGAGCCGTTGACGAGCTGGAGGTCGCCGTTGGACGAGAGGCGGAGCGAGCCCCCCAAGTCAACGGCGGCGCCGGCGCCCGCGGACCAGACGGACACGCCGCCGGCGTATGAGATCGCGGCGACGAAGAGCGACGGGGAGGACGCGGGCGCCGTGAAGCCGAGCGAGAAGGTGTTGTTGGGCGACGTCCACGTCGCCGAGTTGCCCGGCGACAGGGTCGACCCCACCGGCATGTCCGCGCCGCGGGACAGCAGCGGGAGGAGGAGGAAGAAGAGGAAGCAGCCGAGGGCCGCAAGGTGCCCGGAGCTTCGCCGCAAAGGCCGCATCTTTCCGGCGCTTCGGGGGCGGCCGTCTCCTCTGATTCGTTTAATCCTTTCTTTTCTCGGATGGAGATGGCCGATGGCAGACGGAGAGGCAGCTAGCCATCAAGGCAGCCAACCCCACCTGCAATTGGCAATCGGGCGCGTGAATCTGGTCTTGGCACGAGGGGGAGGGATCGAGAGGAGGAAGGAGGTGGGAGGGAGGGAGTTGGACTGACCGGGCTGGTAGAACAGTGGAGGAGACCGGGACCGGGAGAGGCAGAACGAAGCAAGTTGTGCTAGAAAATGTCAAGCGTTAGTGACTGACTGACAGTGACGCACACTGCCCGCCCCCTCCTCCAACAGTCCAAATGTGAGATCAAACCTCCCGTTCCTTGTCGACAGCGTTGACAGTCCATTAAGCCACGCTTCCAGCTGCTGTGTTTCGACCACAGGAGACGAGAAGAACTTTCCACTTCGCATCTGACGAAATCCTCAGGGATTCTCTCTTGAGCATGATGATGCTCTGTAATACGCTCTGCTCAGGACCAGGTCTTCTAATGCGGCGTTTTACGGTAGCAGCACGGCGATGGCAGTGCTGGAGGCGTATCATGAATGGCAATCGCCACCGTCCAAGGCAGGTATCGACGGCCCTGATGATGGGATGGTGCCTTGGTGGTGGGCCTTAACCCGGTTCTGGGCTCGGCTGGTTGTGTGCCGCGTGGTGGCCTGGTTGGTGGGTGAGTCAATGTCAACATTGGCGGCTTAGCAAAAAGATAGACGCTCACCCTCATCTGATGCCTTCCTTGTGTTTTCTTTTTTTTTTTCTCTCCACATCTCCACAGATTATTAGGAGCTCAGCATTTTCCTCTGTATTTGTTGCGCTGTACACCATTCGGTACCGCTGTTGTTTTCTCCTTCTAGGTGACTAGGACTATCCTTTTGTAAAATGGGCAACAACAGTTGGGTTCATATGATACCCCTGATGTTAATTAATTGTGATCATAATCTCAGATCCATTACGGATTGATGGGCCAGCGTGCATTAGGGCAATCACAATGGTCTATTTACGGTAGTTTCTATCTCTATTAATTATCATAACAGCTGAGTTTTTTTCCTAATGTGGCAAAGAAGTTAATGTAGAGAGAGTAAAAACAGAGAAACGGTTTCTACTTTTGGATTATTTTGATCTAGGCCATTACAATTCTTCGAGTTTTGAGAAACGCCATTATAGTTCACTTATTTGGAGATCTACCATTACAATCTTATCTCTCCTTCGTCCATGCCATTTCCTACGGCTGGCACGTACAAGGCCCACTGGTCAGACACGTATGTCTACGGGAAGACATACGGACGTCAAGTCCATGTCTTCTCCGTCAGACCGAGCGCGCCCAGGTGCGCGTGCGAACAGCTGCCGCGCGGGAGCGTGTGCGAGCAACCAACGCCGCCACCACCGCGGGCGCGCACAAGCACCTGCAGTCCGAGCATGCCGACGCCGACGTGTTCGTCCATCAGTCGAAGCGCCGGTCGCGCCAGGCGGAGACGGAGAAGATGGCGCGGTCCTGCCAGCACAGGAAGAAGGCGACCTTCTCCTCGCGAACCTTGAAGCCATCGCAGCCGAACCACTACGCCGCGCGCCGCGCCTGGAGCAGCGCGTAGTAGCTGAGCGGGACGCGAGCGAAACCCGCCCCTTCCATCCGCGCCGCCCAGCGGTCCAGCCACTCGTGCCACTTGTTCGTGTCCCCGCCTTTGCCGTTGCTGCTCTGGTGGTGGTGGTGGCAGCCGTCCTTGCCGGAGCTGTCGTCGTCGGAGGCTAGGAGGCAGTGCAACTGCACGCTGGAGGTGATGGCGAGCGCCTCGCCGGTCTTCATGCGACAGCCGTAGAAAATGGCATGAACGCGGAAAAAATGAAATTATAATGGCAAATCTTCGAATAGGTGAATTATAATGGCGTTTCTCAAAACTAGAAGAACTGTAATGGCCTAGATCAAAATAACCCTTTCTACTTCACGGAACCGCGTCTTCGCTAGCACGAACACGAAGAAACTAGCCGCACCGCGTTGGGGAGAAACTAGTAGTTTCTAGTGGCTCCATCCGGATCCACTGCTCCGCCGTCGTTGGGCAAAATCGTCACGCGCGAGACGCATCGAGCCCGCCTGCTCACTCCTGCCTCCGCAAAATCCTCCACGCGCATTCTTGCGGGGTGGTGTGGAGCGAGGCGTAGAAGGGGAGGGTGTGCCCGGCTGGGGCGGAGGTGAATGGGAGAGGAAGCTCGACGGGGTTCTTGCGCGGCGGCCGGTGTTGAGCAGGAATCGTCTGCCCTGCGATCGGCCACCGAGTGGGCGTGCTACACTATGAAAACCGCAAATAGACTGAGGCCCCGTTTAGATGCGGAAATTTTTGGCTTTTGGCTACTGTAGCACCTTTCGTTTGTATTTGGCAAAAATTGTCCAATTATGGACTATTTAGGCTTAAAAGATTCGTCTCGTCAATTACAGGCAAACTATGCAATTAGTTATTTTTTTACCTACATTTAATGCTCCATGCATGTGCCGCAAGATTTGATGTGACGGAAAATCTTGAAAATTTTTGGATTTTGGGTGGGATCTAAAGAGGGCCTGAATGGATGTTGGAAAACTTAGGGGGTGTTTGTTGCTCCTCCAAAACTTTAATCTATGTCCTATCAAATATTTAGACACATGCATAGAGTATTAAATATATTCTAATTATGAAACTAATTTCATAGTTTGTGACTAATTTACGAGACGAATCTTTTAAGTCTAATTAGTCCATAATTTGACAATGTGGTTCTACAGTACGCTAATGACGGATTAATTAGAATACTACGTTCTTCCTCCCTTTTCTGTACGGCAAATCTTTATTACCTCGAGTGATTCTGGCGCTCCTGTCACTCGATCTGCTGGCCGTCGATCCTGCGCTTCAACGGAGGCGATGTACCAAGCGCTCGCGGGGTCCAAGGTGGCAGGGTGGTCTCGCATAGGACTTCTTTCCCTGTGTAGGTAGCTTTTAATGCAATCGGCAGCATGTTGCTCACATTCAAGCGTCTGTCTCGAAATCCTGCTGCTCCGCCCCTCGTCTCTCTCCAATCCTGCGTTCTTTGTCGCTGAGCTGGGAGGCATCTTCTGCTATGCGCGGCCTGACCTCCCTGCTTCTCACGGCCGGTGGAGCGCGAGGGCGTTCGGCTGGTGTATTGAAGAGGAGTAGATTTTAGATGGTTCTTGATGATTTAATAATATTATGTTCTGCGGCAGGTGCATGTAGGTTGCTCACGTAGCAGTTGCTGTACCGCTGTTTAAATTCACCCACGCAAATTAATCTCACAAATTCACAAAGTCACCATGACTGGTTTTAGTGAGGGATATGAGATAGTCTCTCTAGTTAATTTATTCTAAAAATTTGTAAAAGCCTTAGATTTGTTGGCAGGTGACATTGCTGTATATAAATATATATAGACTTTTTAATACTTAACAATTTAAAGGCACACATCTTCGTACGCTAGTTTTATGCTTTGTGTGGCAGAGCTTCGGCCGGTTTCGACTCAAGCTTCTCTATCTGTCTTTTCAAAATGAACTACTAATCGCCTAATTGGCACTGTTAGCTTCTCTTATAATTTATTTTTTCAGCTGATTTTTTCAGCTGGAATAATATTTTTCTCTCATAACAAATCAACCGAAACAGTGTTTTGACTTGTTTTTTCAACGAAACGAATGGAGCCATTGACGAAGTCACTATTTTTTTGTAGACTCCTTTTGTGTACTGTAGCAATGGCCTGACCTATTCAGCTGGTATTAAAGCCGACTGATAAGCCGATTGAAGTTGATTTATTATGAAAAAAATACTGTAGATTTTAACTGATAAGCCGGCTGATAAGTTGAAGGGAACATGCCGCTATGCTGCAGGTGCTCAGAAGGTCTGGTTGGAGACCGATTGAAAGACCTGATGCGCCTGTGGAACGAAAGTATCAATCAGAAATCGGCTGTGGTTTCGGTCCTGCGGGAGGTCCGGGATTTGAGCTTGTGCTTTCAAGCTTTTAAATTTTCTTTCATTAATCCAAAATGTAATAGAGTAACTCATACATGGGCAAAGCAGGTCACAGATGATGCACAGTCCGGTTGGCACATGTTAGCCCGACTTGCATTGAGAACCTGATGATCGCAGATTGTAATTCGGGAACTATTTGAAGAATGAATCTCCCTAGTCATGGAAGAAGAAGAAGAAGAAGAAGAAGAAGAAGAAGAAGGAGGAGGAAGAGGAGGAGGAGGAGGAGGAGGAGGAGAAGAAGAAGAGAAGAGTTTTGCCATCGTCATTTTAACTGTACTTTGTTTGTACCCACGAGAGCCCGTGCCGAGACCCCTTACATTACAGGCGTCAACGAATTCGACTCCCGCGTATATATAGATTACATATAGAAGAAAAAAACCACGAGGCACGGCCGAAGGCAAGAAGAACCGATCGACGAAGAAAAGCAAAGGAAGGGTGGACGACCGTTGAAATAGTGGGGTCTTTGTGTTATTTTTTCATCTAATATAAAAGTGTTATTTTTTCCCTCGAATAAAATTCCTTTCTCCCATTTTATATTTTAGAAAAAAAAATGTCCGGTGTTCTCAGGATTGGAGCATGGGATAAACAAATAAAATAAATGAAGAGTTATCAAGTGCTCAAAATAAATAGAGGCAGTTCGGCTTACCCCATATCCGGCTTGTTCGGCTTCTTTTTTCAATTGGAATAATGTTTTTCTCTCACAACATTTCAGCTAGAACAGTGTTTTCAGCCAATTTTAGCCAAGAGTCAGGCCCTGTTCGGCTTACCCCATATTTGGTTTGTTCGGTTTTTTTTCAGTCGAAACATTATTTTTCTCTCACAATAATTCAGCCAGAACAGTGTTTTTCAGCCAATTTCAGCTAAATTTTAGATCAGCGAACAGAGCCTGAAACCGAACGGGGCCAGACTCGACAATGTAACTGCTCGCAGTCTTGCTTCTAATCAGACGCATGTTCCTTCCTGTTCGTTTAGCTCTATCCTCTTCCAGTCTTCTTGGGAGCCTTTCTCCCTTCTAAGTGTAATCTGTTCTTAATTTTAATACAAGTGCTTCTTATAAAAAATAAATAAAGAAAATGATCCAGTGGCACAGCCCACAAGAGGTCCACTGCCTTTCAGGAGGCTAGGCCGTCTTCTTTAAACGACCCAGTTACGCCTTAGAAAACTGAGCCGTGTGTCAGCATGCAGGAAACGGGTCGAAAAGTTGGAGCTCAGCACACCACACCGTTCAACAATCCATAATACTCTCGTCAACAGCTTCCCACTCGCTGACGGCCCGTCCGCGTCCCTTCTTCTATCTATTATCTATTTACATATATATACACCTAAAAAATAACTCATCCTCCCCGGCCCGTGTTAACCCCGCCCGCGTTAAAAAAAAGAATGCCGCAAGCACCTTTAGGGTAGATGGGGCAGAGGATGAGAAAAAGAAATAGAAGACAAGAAAGGGTTCCAGATATAAAAGTGCAAGAGGGAAAGAAAAGGTGAAAGAATCTAAATTGAATTCGAGAAATTCGGGCATTCCTCGTGTAAAAGTTCAACCCATGTTGGGCCTCTACTGCTAGGCTGGAATCCGCCTCGTGGACCTTTTGCGCCATGGGACTGGACATAAGTTGTATGCCAAATTTAGCAAGTGAAAGTTTTGGTTGGATCGGGTATAGTTTTTAGGACATGTCCTAATACCTGAAGGAATCTATGTGGATCCTGGCAAGGTGCAGGATGTGTTAAATTGGAAATCTTCAAAGTCAGTGCATCAGATTCGTCAATTCTTTGGTCTTACTGGTTATTATTGGCGCTTCATCCCTGAGTTCTCCAAAATAGCTCAACCGATGACCAAGTTGCTACAGAAGGATGTCAAATTTGTATGGAGTCTAGCTTGTGAAGAGGCTTTTTAAGCCCTGAAGAAGTTTCTTATCTCTGCTCATGTTCTTGCTCAACCAGATATTGAAAGGCCATTTGATGTGTATTGTGATGCATCTAGAACTGAATTAGGTTGCGTGCTTATGCAAGACGGACGTGTGATCGTTTATGCTTCACGTTAGCTGAAAAAGCACGAGTTGAATTATCCCACCCATGATTTAGAGCTGGCTGCAGTGGTGCACGCTCTAAAAATTTGGAGGCATTACCTGTTGAGAAATAAAGTACATATTTTTATGGATCATAAGAACCTCAAATATATTTTCACTCAATCCGAGTTGAATATGAGGCAACAGAGGTGGCTCGATGAAAGCTCTAGTTTGATTTTGGTGAATTGATGAAACCCTAAGTGCTAATCTAGTTTGTCAAAGTGATTATGAGATAGGTGGCACTACTTCAAGTGATGAAGAAATTGTGAAGATCATGATGATGGTGATGCCATGATGATGATCAAGCGCTTGGACTTCAAAATAATAAAGAGAAAAACAAAAGGCTCAGGGCAAAAGTATAAATGGTATGAGCTATTTTGTTTTGGTGATTAAGACACTTAGAGAGTGTAATCACATTTAGGTTCGATAGGCATACTATTAAGAGGGGTGAAACTCATATCGAAATGCGGTTATCAAAGTACCACTAGATGCTCTAACTCATTGCATATGCATTTAGGATCTAGTGGAGTGCTAACACCCTTGAAAATGTTTTATGAAAATACGCTAACATATGTGCACAAGGTGATACACTTGGTGGTTGGCACATTTGAGCAAGGGTTAAAAACTTCACCGGCTAAATATCCGCCCGTAGAGTGCGGACAGTCCGACGGTGCCACCAGCGCACTATACAGAAAAAACGAAGGTCACTATGAGTGACCGAACGCTGGTCTCAGAAGGACCGGTGTGTCCGGTCAGTAGAAGCACCAAAGACGCTGGCGTCGGTCTCTGACCGGACGCTGGAGGGCTGCATCTGGTCCCGCTGATGTGGCAGTGCACAGAGGAGACGGCGAGTGACCGGACGCTGGGTGAGTCCGGTCGAGCATGACCGGACACGTCCGGTCGTGATTTCTCGCTTCTAGATGCTTACTAGAAATGACCGGACACTGAGGTCCACCATCTGGTCACTTCACAGCAGCGCATCTGGTCATCACTTGACCATTGGGATCGAGCGCTCAATATTTGAAGAGAGGGGACACATGGTGTGCATCACACGACCGGACGTTGGGGTCCATCGTCCGGTCAATCTGACCGGAGCGTCCGATCGCCCCGTATTCAGTGCAGTGAGGAGCCCAATGACTCTATTCGTGGGTGCTCTCTATTTAAGCCCCATGATCGACTCAAGCTCACCCTCTTGACTATTTGCATTGATATAGTAACCTTGTGAGCTTAGCTAAAGCCCTCCCACTCATCTCCATCATAGATTCAACATCTTTGTGAGATTAGGAGTGAATCCAAGTGCATTATTTGAGTGTTTGCATATAGAGGCACTTGGTGTTCATATTTCACTGTAGAATTCGCTTGTTACTCTTGGTGGTTGCCGTCACCTAGATGGCTTTGAGCAGTGAGGATCGTTGAGCGGAGGTTGGTAATTGTCTCTGGCTCCGATCGTGGTGATTGTGAGGGGTTCTTGACCTTTCTTCGGTAGAGAGCCAAAAGGTACTCTAGTGAATTACTCATGGCTTGTGTGCTCATCATCTTGTGTTGATTGTGCGGCACCCTATTGAGGGTTTAGCGTGTGATGCCAATTAGCGCATGAACATCCAAGTGAGTGAATCATCATAACGAGAACGAGCTTGCCGACAAGCAAGTGAACCTCAGTAAAAAATCATTGTGTCATCATTTGATTCTGATGTGATTAGTTTTCATTGGTATTTATTCTTGTAATTGATTGGTTCACTTCTCGACTTGGCGGTATAACCATCTTGCTCACTCTCTTTATATTACCATAAACTAGTTGTCAAGCTCTTTAGTGTAGCTAGTTGTGAGAGCTTATTAGTTTAGTTAATATGACTCTTTAGTTAGCCTTTGAGAGCACACTAACTTAGTACAGTGACATAGCCATTGTGTGGTTAGAAACTATAGAAACTAGAATTATGGTAGGTGGCTTGTATTTTTAGTAGGCTAGCACAACACTTGCTTCGCCTCATAATTGTCTAACCGGTTTGCCAAGTGTTATTGTAGAAATTTTTAATAGGCTATTCACCCCCTTTCTAGTCATTAGGATCTTTCAAGTGGTATCAGAGCCAAGGTCACCATGATTTGAGGCTTAACAACCTTCGGCGTAAAAATGACTCAAATCAACAACACCAAGAAACCACCCTAATTTGATGGCTCAAATTATCTTTATTGGAAAGTTAAGATGATAACTTATATTAAGTTAATCAATAGGGTGGTTTGGAAGGTGGTAGAGACAAAGATTAAGATTGAAGATGAAGAGGCTCCCACCGCCGCCAAAGAAATGCTAATCCAAAATAATAACATTGCTCTTAGTGCCATCCATGATGCTTTGGATGAGGAAACTTTTGAGCAAATCAAGAACATTGAGAGAGCTCATGAGGCATGGAAGAAATTGGAGGAATCATTTGAGAGCACTCAAGCCATGAAGGGTGCAAAGGCATATATTCTCAAAGAGAAGTTTGCAAGCTTTAAGATGAAGGAGGATGAGAGTGTATCACAGATGTTTCATAGGCTTCAAGTGCTTGTCAATGATCTCAAAGCACTTAGAGAAGAGGTGAAGGACAAGGACTTCTCTCACAAGTTTTTGAGATGCTTACCTTTAAGATTTGGCATATTGGTCACTATTCTTATAAGGAGTGGTTTGGACATTATGACACCAAACTAAGTGTTGAGAGATATAATGACTGATGATACATATAGAGATGATGATGAGAAGGAAGAAAAGAAGGAGAACAAAGATGAGAAGAAGAAGAGTGTGGCATTCAAGGCCACATCATCCAAGGGCAAGGCAAAGCAAGATACATCAAGTGAAGATGATGGTTCATGGGATGATGATGATGATGAGAAGATGGCTCTCTTTGTCAAGAGATTTGGCAAGTTTATGATGAAGAAGGGCTACCATGCTACAAGGAAGAAATCTTCATCCAAGAATAAAGAAGAGTCAAGAAGGTGCTTCAATTATGGAAGCAAAGATTATCTTGTTGCTCAATGCCCATACAATAGCGACAAAGATGATGACAAGAAGAACAAGAAGAAGGACAAGAAGAAAAAGAAAGAAAAGAAGGATAAGATGACCTTTAAGAAGAAGAAGGGTGGTTCATATGTGGTCACTTAGGATAGTGATGCTTCCTCAAGTGATGATGACAAGACCACCAAGAAAAAAGCACTTACAAGCATTGCTATCAATGAGAAGCCTTCTCTCTTCGACACTGCATCATGCTTCATGGCTAAGGCCACTAAGGTATAATCTTGTGATGATGGAAGTGATGAGGAATATGATAATGAAAATGAAAATGATAGTGATAGTGATGATGATGAACCTACTAAGGATGAACTATTTGACATACTATAAGATGCTAAAAAACACTTTGGCATTAAGAGAAGGGAATGTAAAAGCTTACGTAAGGAACTAAAAGCCCTTAAACAAGCCTTTGATGAACTCAATGCATCTCATGAGAGGCTAGAGGAAGCCTATGATAAGATTAGCAAGGCACACAAAAAGCTTGAAAAGGCTCATTCCTCTTTGCTTGATGAGCAAAATAAAAAGAAGCATGTTGAGACTTGTGATGTAGGCTTAACTTGTGATATAATTGATGAATCATTATCTATGCCTATCATTGTTGCTCCTGCTAACCCTTCTTATAGTACTTCTACTTTCACCTTATCTAGTAGTGATAGTTTCACTTATGATGCCTCACTAATGGTTGAGAATGAGAACCTCAAGAAGGAGGTCAATAAGCTCACTCACACCTTGGCTAAGGCCTATGGTGGTGAGGACCGCATGCTAATGTGTTTGAGTAGCCAAAGAGCTTCTCTCTACAAAGAGGAATTGGGCTATACCCCAAGAATGGCAAGGCAGCCTTTGCTCCTCATAAGACTAGTTTTGTGAATAACAATGATCGGTTTTGCACTAGTTCTAAGCAAATTGGTCATGTAGAGCAAAAGTGCATGAATAAGAAGTCACAAACTAATGTATCCTACATTAAGCTTGATTCTTTCTATATGTTAACAAAGGGTACAAATGGTGTAAAGGCTAAGTTCATTGGTAAACTATAGATGGGCTCAAAGAAGAAAGCCATTTGGATGCCAAAGAGCTTGGTCACTCACCTTTAAGGACCTAAGCAAGTTTGGATACCTAAAAAGAATTGATCTTCTTTTATATGTCAATTACAAAGCCAGAGAAAGACATTGGGTTCTTGATAGTGGGTGAACTCAATATATGACCGATGATGCAAGAATGTTCAACTCAATCAATATCAATGGCAATGATGATTATGATAGTATTATATTTGGTGATAATGGCAAAGGCAAGGTCAAAGGGCTTAGTAAGATTGCAATATCCAATGACATGAGCATATCCAATATGTTGCTAGTAAAGAGTTTGAACTTCAATTTGCTATCCGTGGCTCAATTGTGTGATCTTGGATTCAAATGCATATTTGGGGTAGATGATGTAGAGATCATAAGTGTAGATGGCTCTAACTTGATCTTCAAAGGTTTTAGATATGAGAATCTATACTTGGTTGATTTCAATGCTAGTGAAGCTAGATTATCTATATGCTTGTTCACTAAGTCTAGCATGGGTTGGTTGTGGCATAGTAGGCTTGATCATGTTGGAATAAAACAATTGAATAGATTGGTTAAGCATGGTTTGGTTAGAGGCATTATGGGGGTATGGCCCCCAAGACGTGGGCCGCACTATCGGAGATGGCCCGACCCACAAGATCAAGGCATGCACGGCGCTGCTCGGCGTGCACCGCAAGACATTGTATAGTACCAAATAGGATACTTTACGTGTAACCCTACCCCTCCAGAGTATATAAGGACAGGCAGGGGTCCTCTACTCGACATCATGTATTCAATACAATACACAAAAGACACAGGATGTAGGGTATTACGTCGATCAGACGGCCCGAACCTGTCTAAATCGCTGTCTCTGCGCCTTGTGTCACCATCCGGTTCCTGATTACGTGCATCCTCACCAACAAATCTACATCGCGGGATACCCCTTGGTGGACTGCCGATGATATTCTGTCGACAGTTGGCGCGCCAGGTAGGGGTGTACGCTTGATCCATGGCGAGCGAGATGGACCTCAAATCAACAACGCGTTCTCGTCGTCAATCTCGTGGAGATCCATCTTGGTCCACGACGGCGATTCATCGCTGCTACACCAGCCCCTACGATAGCAGATCTGATCTTGGAACCACCTCCAAGGTCGTCTTCACCAACAACTCGCCGCCGCTGCTCTCGTCAGTCGTTGTCGAAAACTCACCGTTGCCATTCTTGCTGGCCCTCGTTGACGACTTGCCATGGCTCTCGTCGGCTCTCGTTGATATCCCTTGTCGACAACTCACCGCTGCTGCTCTCGTCAGCCCTCATCGACGACTAGCTACCGCTGCTCTGGTTGGCCCTCATCGACGACTCACCGCCGATGCTCTCGTCAGCCCTCATCGATGACTCACCACCGCTGCCCTCATCAGCCCTCGTCGATGACTCGTCGCCGCTGCCCTCGGTGGAGTTCGCCATCGGCCTTCGCTGACATCCTTCACTGACGTCTCTCGTCGTCGACTCATCATCACCGCTCAGCGGCCTTCGCCGACATCCTTCGCCGACGTCCCTCGCCGTCGACTCATCGTCACAGATCAGCGGCCTTCGCCGACATCTTTTGCCGACGTCCCTCGCCGTCGACTCGTCGTCACCGCTCGGTGGCCTTCGCCGACATCTTTCATCGACGTCCCTCACCGTTGACTCATCATCACCGCTCGGTGGCCTTCACCGACATCTTTCGCCGACGTCCCTCGCCGTTGACTCATCGTCACCGCTCGGCCCCTTCGCCGACATGTTTCGCTGACGTCCCTCGCCGTGGACTCGTTGTCACCGCTCGGCGGCCTTCGCCGACATCCTTCGCCGACGTCTCTTGCCATCGACTCATTGTCACCGCTTGGCGGCCTTCGCCGACATCCTTCACCGACGTCCCTCGCTGTTGTCTCGTCGTCATTACTCGGCGGCCCTCACCGACATCCCTTGTCGCCGCCGAGCTACAAGCAAGCTACCCGCGTTGCTGGCCCGATAACGCCATACGCCGCTGACCCGACATTCTGTCTAAAAGCTAAGTTATGTTTTAATATTCTTCTAAATATTCTCCAATCTCCGTATATTGTCATAATGTTTTTCCAAACTATTTTCTCTATGTTTGCTCTCCAAACGATTTTTCGATCCCCTGAACAGTCCTATTGATGCTCGGACGCCTCCAAAGATGGCCCTGTCTTCGGCTCCTCTCTACACGTGCTACGGGCTCTATGCTCTGCGTTATGGGTGATCGGCAGTGGCTCCTTGGTCACGCCTATTCCTCCTACACGTGCACAGGCTCCGCGCTCGACGTTATGGACTATGGGCTAGCTAGGGCTAGAGACTCAGCTACACACTAATTGTTTGGGCGGTTTATATTAAACATAAATATATTTTTACATCAACTGATCGCCAAACTGCATACGTCGTTTCATCACCATTGCTGATTTTTCTCCGGATTTATTTATTTTTACATCATGTACTACCCGTTCTATATGTTTGTATTGCAGGATCATCGTCCAGGTGATCGGACCACCTGGTGCTTGGACTTCTCCACCAATCAACTGGTCGGACCGCTTGGTTCATGGACTCCGTCACCGACCAGTTGATTGGACTGTTCACCACTCGTGCTTCATCGCTAGCTACGCTGGTTACTCCTTGGCCCTCGGATTATTCGTGCTCGAGGACTAAGTGGGCACACTTCACCACATGGACATCGTCAGCTACATCGGTGCTCATACCTCGCCGCCTATGCCAAGCACTCCTCGATGCTCGGACCTCACCACCTACGCCAAGGACTCCTCGGTGCTCGGACATCGCTGCCTACACCGGGGACTCCTTGGTGCTTGGACCTCACCGCCTATGTCGGGGACTCCTTGCTCCTCGGTGCTCGGTCATCGACAGCAACGCCGAGGACTCCTCGCTCCTTGGTGCTCGGTCATTGCCAGCGACGCCGAGGACTCCTCGGTGCTTGGTCATCGACAGCGACGTCAGAGACTCCTCGCTCCTCGGTGCTCGGTCATCACCAGCGACGCCAGGGACTCCTCTCTCCTTGGTGCTCGGACATCGCCAGCGACGCCAGGGACTCCCTTGCTGCTCGGATCTTGCTACGTCTCGTCGGTGTGCTATCAAGCTGCTCCATGCTGTTGGGATCAGGGTGGTGATCTTGGGCAGCACGTCTAGGGTCTTGATACGCGCATGTCAGACGATGTCAGCAAGCTTTCAGACTTCTTTGACCCTTCTACAAGATTCATTCTTCATCTTCCAGTAGGCTCGGGGACTAAGTGGGCACACTTCACCTTACGGTGAATGTGCTTGTTCTCATCTTGAGGCTACACCCGGGGACTGGCTGCCTGCTCGACTGGTCTTCTACTTTATGACCCTAGCACCATGTGACTGCGTCACCTACTATCAGGCTCGGGGACTAACTGTGGGGGTATGGCCCCCAAGACGTGGGCCGCACCATCAGAGGTGGCCCAACCCACAAGATCAAGGCGTGCACGGCGCTGCTCGGCGTGCACCGCAAGACATTGTATAGTACCAAATAGGATACTTTACGTATAACCCTACCCCTCCAGAGTATATAAGGAGAGGCAGGGGTCCTCTACTCGACATCATGTATTCAATACAATACACAAAAGACACAAGACGTAGGGTATTACGTCGATCAGATGGCCCGAACCTATCTAAATCGCTGTCTCTGTGCCTTGTGTCACCATCTAGTTCCTGATTACGCGCATCCTCACCGACAAATCTACCATCACGGGATACCCCTCGGTGGACTGCCGATGATATTCTATCGATAGGCTTAAAAGATATTGTGTTTGAGAAGGATAAACTTTGTAGCTCTTGTCAAGTTGGCAAACAAGTTGGAAACACCCATCCTAAGAAATGCATGATGAGCACTAGTAAATTATTTGAGTTATTGTATATGGATTTGTTTGGGCCAACTCAATACACTAGCATTGGTGGTAACAAATATGACTTTGTGATAGTGAATGATTATACTAGATACACATGGGTATTCTTTCTAGTGGACAAAAGTGATGTGTTTGCAATATTCAAATCATTTGTCAAAGGCATTTACAATGAGTTTAAAACAACCATCAAGAGAGTTAGAAGTGACAATGGTAGTGAGTTCAAGAACACTAGAATTGATGAGTTGTGTGATGAATTTAGAATTAGACATCAATTTTTGGCCAAGTACACTCCATAATCAAATGACCTTGTTGAGAGGAAGAATAGAACACTCATTGATATGACAATGTCTATGCTTAGTGAGTACAATGTGATTCAATCTTTTTGGGCCAACGCTATCAACATGGCTTCCTATTATAGCAACCATCTCTATTGTCACCCATTGAAAGAGAAGACACCATATGAGCTCTTGAATGGTAGAAAGCCCAATATTGCATATTTTTGGGTCTTTGGTTGTAGATGCTATATTTTAAAGAAATGCACTAGATTGTGCAAGTTTGATAAGAAATATGATGAATGATTCCTACTTGGCGACTCCACTAGAAGCAAAGCATATAGAGTTTGGAATTTGGATAGTGGTACTCTTAAGGAAGTTCATGATGTTGAATTTGATGAAACCAAGGGTTCACAAGAAGATAATGAAAACTTAGAAGATGTTAGAGGCATTTAACTTTCAAATGCCATGAAGAACATGATTGTTGGTGAATTGAGGCCTAGGCAAGTGAATGATGATGAAGATGATCAAGTGCAAGTGCTCTCTAACTCAAATGTGCAATATGATACAACTCAAGCTAGTACAAGTGGCTCTCATGACAATGAACAAGATCAAGTGGCTAGTACATCATCTCAACCCAATGATCAAGCAAGTGCAAGCAATTAAGTTCCAATCCTCCAACCAACCAATATTGCAAGGGATCATCCATTGGACACTGTCATTGGTGATATTTCAAGAGGTGTGTAAACTAGATCAAGATTGGCTTCATTTTGTGAGTATTTCTCATTTGTGTCATCCATTGAACCAAAGAAGATAGATGAAACATTGAAGGATGTTGATTGGGTGAATGCTATGCATGAGGAATTGAATAATTTTATAAGAAATCAAGTATAGAAATTAGTAGAGAGACCAAAGGGACACAATGTGATTAGAACCAAATGGGTCTTTAGAAATAAGCAAGATCAAGATAGGATAGTAGTAAGGAACAAAGCAAGATTGGGAGCACAAAGCTATACATAAGTTGAAGGTCTTGACTTTGGAGAAACATATGCCCTGGTTGCTAGATTGGAAGCAATTAGAATCTTGATAGCCTATGCTTGTGTCCACAATATCAAGCTCTATCAAATGGATGTAAAGAGTGCATTTCTCAATGGTTACATCAATGAAGAAGTATATGTTGAGCAACCTCCCAGTTTTGAAGATAACAAAAAGCCCGACCATGTGTACAAGTTGAAGAAGGTATTGTATGGCTTGAAGCAAGCACCTAGAGCATGGTATGAGAGATTGAGGGACTTCCTACTCTCTAAAGGGTTCATGATGGGTAAGGTTGACACCACTCTTTTCATCAAGAAGATTAGAAAAGATTTATTTGTATTGCAAATCTATGTTGATGACATCATATTTAGATCAACCAATCAAGATTTTTATGAAGAATTTGGAAAGATGATGACCAATGAGTTTGAGATGTCCATGATTGGAGAATTAAGTTACTTCCTTGATCTTCAAATGAAGCAATTAAAGAATGGTGCATTTGTGAGTCAAGGCAAGTATATCAAGGACATGATCAAGAAGTTTGGCATGAGTGATAGTAAAGCCATTAGCACACCAATGGGCAAAAATGGCAACTTGGATAGTGACGTAAGTGACAATATGGTGGATCAAAAATTGTATCGGTCTATGATTAGAAGCCTACTCTATGTGACCACATCAAGGCCAGATGTTATGTTTAGTGTATGCATGTATACAAGATTTCAAGCCTCACCAAGAGAAAGCCATTTGAAGGCTACAAAGAGAATATTGAGGTACTTGAAGCATACACCAAATGTTGGTTTATGGTATCCAAAAGAGCAAAGTTTGAGCTAGTTGGTTACTTCGACTTAGATTATATGGGATGCAAGGTTGAAAGGAATAGCACCTCGGGCACATGTCAATTATTGGGAAGATCACTTGCCTCATGGTCATCAAAGAAGCAAAATAGTGATGCATTATCAACTGCCAAAGCCGAATACATATCCGCCGATAGTTGTTGTGCACAAGTACTTTGGATGAAGGCTACTTTGAGTGACTTTGAAATCAAGTTCAAAAAAGTGCCATTGCTATGTGACAATGAGAGTGCAATTAAGTTGACTAACAATCTAGTTCAACATGTAAGTACAAAGCATATTGATGTCCGCCATCATTTCATAAGAGATCACCAATAAAAAGGAGACATTTGCATTGAGAGTGTGAGCACCGAAGATCAACTTGCCGGTACCTTCACCAAGCCATTAGATGAGAAAAGGTTTTGCAAGCTAAGGAATGAGTTGAACATATTGGATTTCTCAAATATATGTTGATACACCCCTACTTATGTGACATGCCTCTCCTTCAAGCAGTCCAAGGTAAAAGTTGATTGGCATGGCATACATCCTTGCTAAGGACATGTTTAGTGCATCTAGACATCTTTCACATTTAATAGGCTCATTCATGAAAATCAAATAAATTTGATGATTGTATGGTACCACTATTGCTTTTATGCTTATTTTGATCTAGTGGTAGCATATGACATGTTTATGGGCTTATAAACCTAGTGTTTGATCTAGAAAATGAGCTCTAAGTATTTAACTCAACATGTTACAAGATAACCCTTATTTGAAGGTGTGAAGAAGCTTGTCTTTGGATCAAACTGAGTTAAATATCTTTGGTAAATATTCTAGTTTGAACCAAATTTGGGAATATGATCCTCACCCCATTAATTGACATTGATAATCTCAACCTATCTACATTTTGAGTCTTTGTGGTCATTGATGACAAAGGGGGAGAAAAACAAAGATATTAGTGACATGAGGAGAAAAACAAAGATATTAGTGTACTAAGATAATGAAAAGACAACAAAGGGTGAGAACTTGACATCGGGGGAGAGACATGACAAAGGAAAGGGATTAATTAAAATTTTGAACACACAAGTAGGGGGAGCAAGCTCATGAACTTGTATGGTGCATTTGAATGTGCATTTCATATGTTTGCTTGCATGGCACAAGTTTTAAATTTCAATATCTATGCTTGTGTGGTATATGCTAGTTGTAGGTTTGAATAATGAAATGAAAAACTAGCATGCATAGGTTATCTAGTGATTTCATTTCCAAGTGGTATCGAGCTAACCATGGTGCTAAGGATGGTATATTAGTACAATTCAATAGGTACCACGCTTCAAAGGTTCATATTTTATACCTTAGCATCATTTGGTAGACATTGTCTCCTAAATTTTCTATCCAAGCATATGTGCAAGCTACTATCCAAACTCTTAGCACATATGTAGAGAGGGCAATTGTGAAGATCATGATGATGGTGATGCCATGATGATGATCAAGCGCTTGGACTTGAAAAGAAGAAAGAGAAAAACAAAACCCTCGGGGCAAAGGTATAAATGGTAGGAGCTATTTTGTTTTGGTGATCAAGACACTTAGAGAGTGTGATCATATTTAGGTTCGATAGCCGTACTATTAAGAGAGGTGAAGCTCGTATCAAAATGCAGTTATCAAAGTGCCCCTAGATGCTCTAACTCATTGCATATGCATTTAGGATCTAGTGGAGTGCTAATACCCTTGAAAATATTTGTGAAAATATACTAACACATGTGCACAAGGTGATACACTTGGTGGTTGGCACATTTGAGCAAGGGTTAGAAACTTCACCAGCTGAGTGTCCGTCCGTAGAGTGCGAATAGTCCGATAGTGCCACCGGCGCTCTATACAGAAAAGACGGAGGTCACTGTGAATGACTAGACGCTGGTCTCAGAAGGACCGACGTGTCCGATCAGTAGAAGCAGTGAAGACATTGGTCAAAGAAGCAAGAGAATATGTTAGTGTTATTCAGAGTCATTTGAAAGCGGCTCAGAACCGTCAGAAAGCTTATGCGGACAAGAGGAGAAGACCTCTGTAGTTTGAAGTTGGTGGCCATGTGTACCTAAAGGTATCCCCTATGAGAGGTGTGGATCGGTTTAGAGTTCATGAAAAGTTAGCTCCACGTTATGTTGGACCTTATAAAGTTTTGGAACGGTGTGGTTTAGTTGCTTACCGTCTTCAACTCCAGGGGTCCATAATGTCTTCCATGTTTCTCAGTTAAAGAAGTGTCTGCGGGTTCCCGATGAAGTGGGGGAAATTAAAGGACTCGCTCTCCAACCTGATCTTTTTTATATTGAGCATCCTGCCAAAATCTTGGATGAAAAAGAGATTCACTAGAAATAAAGTGGTAAAATTCTATAAAGTCTAGTGGCAAAATCATTTGGAGGACGAAGCAACTTAGGAATAGGAGAGCTATATTCTAAAGCATTATTCCCATCTTCTCCCCGATGTATCGAGCTAATGGTTTAAGTAAAAGTTTACTTCTTATCCCTTTTCCCACACTAGGCACACACATAAAATATCGGGATGAGATTTTATTTAAAGGGGTAGACCTGTAACACCCTCGGTGTTACGTCCTAAACAAACTACTAAATCATATCATGAACATCATGTTTACATGATAATGCATGTGATGGAATGAATAGATAAAGTATTGCAACATAAAATGATCAATAAAAATGCTAAACGAGAAGCTATTCCATAACTCATGTAATTACTAAGTAGGGTTTTAAACCAATTTGTAACACCTCCAGTGTTACATGAGCCCTTTTAGCGCTAAACACGTAATTATTAACTTGTTAATAATAAATTAGAGCAAGATTAGAGTAGCCGAGAACTAAAAAATAGAAGAAAATAAAATACATTATTAAATAGAACAATATATATATATGGAGAGGCTATTCAGTAGCCGGCTATAAAATAAGTTATTCTGTAGCCACCTCTATTTATGATAAATTTATATACTAATTTACGATAATGTCAATACATATTTATGATAGTTGGGTTACTATAACACATGGGGATATTTACTATAACGTTATAGTAAACCACTTAGTAAGGAGTTACTATAATCTCATAAATTAACATAGTAATTATCGTAACTCAAAGTGGTTATAGAATAAGTTATTTTATAGCCAGCTATAGGATAGTAGTTATATATATATAGTAGTTCTATATATAGTAGTTATATATATATATATAGCTTTTGAATCAAATTTAAATTATAGCTTTGTTGAAAATTTTCTTGTGCCTAGATGTTGCAAACTGTCTAGATTAGTAAACCGATAGATATATATATATAGGTATATATACACTAATGTATTTAGTTTTGTAAAGCATGTTGCTATATTAATTCAAGTAGTGTACAAACTTATTCTTCCCTAGTGTATCTCTATAGATAAGTATACGTTTAAACATACAATAAATATATGCATATGTGTATGGATATTAGGGATAAAGAAATAGTGACATATTTGTAATTATATAATTATTTTATATATTTTTGGTAAAAGAAAAAGAAAGAAAATGGCACAACACACTCAGGGATGCCTGTGTGCATGCTTATTCTCGTCGCTGCTTTGCTGTGCACTGGCCTCATTGTCGGCCTCACCTTTGCGGCCGCGCTGCCGACGTCTCTTCTCGGCAGGCTATCCCGCTACCGCTACCACGTCCGTTTCCATGTCGTGCTAGTGTTGGTCATGGTCATCTTCGTGGGGTTAGGCTGAGCTACAAGGCTGCTGCGGCGTGGCCATCGTGAATGTGGCAGAACCACAAAATCTAATGCCTCACAGGAGTGCTTGTCTTCCATTAGACCATAAGCAGTCAAGGGAGAACACTAAATTACTCCGTTCCGTCGAGCACACCCTAGGGGAGAACCCGAAAATCCATATTTTCGCCATCAGGATCATAAATGAGAGAATAAAGCTTATATCATTCTTAACCATTTCTTACATCACTTTTAATACAACATCATAGAATAATATTTATTAATATAACAGTGGAATGAAATCATGTTATCAGAGTTATAACAATTTAATTGAACAACGAAATATAAACATATGATCAGTATTACAGCGAAAATGAATATCTAATCATGACATGATGAAGTATAGATAATAAACTACAACAACAGGTTATAAACTTTTATTTATAAAAATGTTTGGTAAGAGTTATAAATAAAAACTACGATCGCAGCGTGAAGGAAATCCTCGCTGAGCCCACCAAGAGGAATCCGCACACAAGTGTCAGCTCTAGCATCCACCCGTCACCTGTAATAGGAGGAATAAAACCCTGAGTACTCAATTATACTCAGCAAGACTTACTCGACAAGAGAAAAGAAAAGACTCCAAGGATATGCAAGGCTATCTGGCTTGTGGGTTGCATTTGCAGGAAGCATTACTAAGCGTGCGTCCTTATATTCGATTTTTATTAATAGCCGCATTGGTTTATTAACTAACCATTCTATGTAAGCACCTGTGCTACTTTCAAGCAGGTGGTAAGCAATCAGATTTCCTTTTTCCATCTCCCATCTTGCATCTTTTAGTTCTTACTACGATGCTAAACTGTAGACAAGCCATACCAGATCGCCCGACGATTTGCGAATCAATGCCCACAGCTGGGTACCCCAAAAACACATGCCCCGCTTGTACCCTAGGCACAAGCAGGACCAACCCATCACTCTCCTGTTCCGGGTGTTCAGGTCCCCATCCAAACTGGGACTCCAAGCCCCTGCCCCTGAGTCCCAAACTTAGTATGGTGCAAGGACCTCCTCCACCAAAATAAAACCCTAACAGTCGGTCTAAAAAGAGACGGATCTGCGACAAAAGAGCAACAAGTCTTCCAAGCGCCCATATATAAGTATGTGCTCGGGATAATAAGTCTGTGACCTGCCTAGAGTCTTATGCAACGAACGGTCCTTAATCGACCAGACAGGGAAAGCAGTGTACCCAAGCTATGCCCCATGTCCACGATGACACAACCTCTTACACCCACCAATACCTAAACCATATCCCTGCCCGGTCGCCCTTTTTCCTTTCCACCATTTTTATATTTTCCAAGTGATGATAAATCAATAATATATTTCCTATATCTCGTGAGTGACAGGCAATCACTCGACTTGTACCAGAGTCCTGTAGCATAGCAATCTACACGATCCTGTCATACTAGTAAGACTCATAGGATAAAGATATATATGCAAGTGGGTTTCATTCAACTCCTTAAAACTTAATGCACAAATATAATTTAAACTGCAGAAAAGTAGGAGTTATGCACCGGGGCTTGCCTGGGTAAGATATATTAAAAAGGTAGTATCAGCATCTTTAGATCATCCACATCATCTGAATAGAAAGCCCATTGCATCATCTCCTAGAAAGAATACCATTACACCATCTTCGGATTTCCAATCATCATTTGATCGATCCGTTGATCCATCATCATACCTATATGATATGCATGCGATGTAATGCAAAGATGTAATTAATCAACTACAATCGTGACTCATAAAATACGACATACGCCTCTTGAGTTAACGAGCTAATTCTAACAACAACTGTACTTAGGCTACATATACATGTTGTCGGATAAGGCGTTATTTCCCCATAATTATTTTAGTTATATAAACCAAGGTCTCCTTTTAACAATATTAAGCATTTTAAAATAATTAGAGCAACCCTAAAAACATACTGAGTCGAAGTGAACAAAACTAGGTAGATCATGATTTTAGAAACTCAACAAAACTGGTTTTACCATTTTTTTTGGACTCCTATACAATTTTATATTGATTTTACAAGTTAAACTAGAAACCTATTTAGAAAAGTATTTTGGAAAAGGAAAAGGAGCCGACGGCCACACTGGCCCAGCAGAAATGCGGCCCAGGGGTGAGCATGGCCCACGCGGCGCTGTCCGTCCCAGGTGGGCGCGGCATAAGCCAGTCTAGGCGCGTAGGCACAAGCGGCCCAATAGCACAAGCAGGCCCAACGTGGCTCGGTGGTGGCCTAGCAGGCCAGTCCAAGCGCGGCCCGACAGCGACAGTAACAGGCCGGTAGCGCGGCACAATTTCAAAATGGTCCCTGAGCCTCCACTAAATTACCCCTTAGTACACTCAACACTATTCCTATGGGTCACGTATTTTGCAAATAAGACCCTATATAATGCTTCTTCTTGGACTCTTACCCTTCTACCCGCCTCTTCATCTTCCCTGAACAGAGCACCAGCGGAAAGGAACTCCGGTCGGTGACCAAACCTGGCTAGGAAGGCACTGCGGTGGCGGGAGACCCACCGAAGAGTTGCTCGGGAGCTCACGCGACTACGGCCCGACCACAGCAAGGCCCGAGCTGCCCCACGATAGCCTGCCCATGCGAACGATGGAAGGCGGCAAATTGGCAGTGGCGGCTCTGACCGGATGGACGGCAGAAACGGCGCGAAGGCGAGCGGCTCTAGCTAGCCAGTAGCCAGGCGGTGCGAGGGCGCCGAAAAGCAGCGTGGGGAAACCGTGGTTGCGTTTGGTGGGGTGAGGCGCTGCGGCCATGGAGCTCGGCCGACGGCGACGCGCGTGGCCACAACGGGAAACGGCGGGGTGCCGCGGGGCAAAGCAGCCTAGGCACGCGCTGCAGACACGAGGCAGCAGTCCCGAGTGACCGAGGGGCGCTCTTGCGTGCTCACATGTGGTAGCCCGGCAGCGGTGCTGCAGCGGCCACATCAAGGTGATGGTGCGGGGCAACACGGCTACGGTGGTGGAGCGCAGAAGGGCGAGCAGGCGCTGCTGCGGTGGAAGGCACGGAGGAGCAACGATAGATGGGGCTTCGGCTACGGTGCTACAAGGCAACGTGGGGCAGTGCGGTACAGCGCGTAGCAAACCAGAGGGAAAGAAATAAAAGCAAGCAGCGGTGGTAGCAGCTCGATTTGCAAAAACAATAGAGAGAGACAGACAAGATAGCGAGGCAGGCAAACAGAGACAACACTGCCGATAGTGGCGTGGGCTGTCGGAGCTGCACAGAGCAAAACAGCGTGAGGCGACGACTGTGTTGATGACGTACACGACATGGATGAGATGGTTGTTGCTCGGCAGATAGTGTGTGTATGTGTATGTGTATGTGCGTGTGTGTGTGTATATATATATAGTGCTCTATAATAAATCCCTGGACCTAATCAGCTTGCTACTTCAGACATAGTTGAACTCGACATTGTTACAGGCATGAGGCATCATGTGTGTGTGTGTGTGTATATATGTGCCGAAAAGTGCTGGCCGCTGAGACAATGCTAGAACGTGTAGTCGAGTGTCAGCTCGTGTATGTTTACCTACAGCAAGAAACCAAGGCAGAGAGAGAGGGAAAAGCAAAGACCAAGGATAGAGCGAGCAACGGTTCGACACGGCAAACAAGACCGATGCAGCAAAAATAGAAAAGGAGGAAGAAAACAACGTGAGTGACCCGGCCAACTTCCTAAACACGATGGCAGGACGGTTCGGCCCAACGTGGCTGGTAGAGCGTGCCAGTTGGCATGGAGAAGACCACGGCCGCAGAGACAGGCAAGGTAGCCAGCGGCATTCATTGCAGCAGAGATGACGTGATGAAATGGGCAGTCGAATGGTGGCGCTTAGCGGGGCGTGGACACGATAAGGCCAGTGATGCAGGCCAAATGATGCGCCGAGGTGCAGAATCACGACGGGAACAAGACAGTGAATAATTGCCCTACAATGAGTACGCTGTACGCCAGGAAAAATAAACGAAACTGCTACGCTCTCTTTCTCGTTGGTTCATGCTTAACAAAATAAACCCACGAGTAAATATATATATAGTTCTATTTATTATTGGATTTTATTTTATTTGTACAACGTTGATTTTCATGCTTAATCAATCAAACAAGCTATTCACTGGCACCATCGTTCGTCATTCCTAAATATTTCTATGCACTTTGTAATTTAACTTGGGTGTTGATTCGAGTCCACAAAAATCTAGGTCACCGGATTCACTTATCGCATCAAGTATGTTTTAAATCAAAAATCCAAGAAACCCATTTTTGGAAATTTTACTTAGGTCTAAATCGCGGTGCTAAATAAGCTCGTAACACCTGGGGTGTTACAACCAACCCCCCTTAAAAAGAATCTCGTCCTGAGATTCAAAACTAGAACCAGAAAAGGGGAAACACGATTACATTCCGTAGATCAGGGATTACACGAAAGATTACACGATTTTGAATACTAAACCACGCGGGGATCTAAAGATACATGGTTAAGAGCAACTTGGTACAACCGAGACTTACTCCAGAAGTCGAGATAGACGAGGACAATGGAGAAATAATAAGATAATGATTATCCAAAACATGGCATAGCACCAATAGATCCAGAAACAGTCGACTGAGAAGTAAAACATCGTGAATCCTAAGACCAAACTAACCAAGAGAACTTGAACTTCTTTGAAACCTAGATCCTTTCTTCTCCTCAGATTACACCATCACCTCAGACTGACGAACCTAGCTTCACAATGTCGACTAGATTTTGTGGCTCTGCTCAGATTGAAGTGGATGGAGATGAAGAAGAAAAGCAAGGACCAAGGGTATCTTATATAGGCGAACGGAGAGGGGAAGCAACACACCGGAGGCGGATGCGGTAGGGCTAGGGTACATAGATGGTGCATGCTGTGGGGATAAGGTCGGGGATATGGTGCGCTTCCTACGCGAGCGGCAAAGGGGAAATAAAGGAGAGGAGAGGGGGGGTCCGCTCGATGAGGCAGGCGTGCGGGCGGTCGTGTCACCAAAAGAAGAAAGCAAGGAGAAGGAAGGGGCGGGTCCGGTACGGGGAATGACGGTGCGGGGTAGAGAGCCGACCGGACACCAGGAAAAGGAAAAGCACACAGTGCACAAGGACGGCGAGCACGGCACAATGCCGCAGCCACACGAAAATGGGGAGCTGAGGGCTAGATACAGACAACATTCGTAGGGCACGTAGCGAAATGATCCAACATGCATAGCATGGTCAACTAAACACAGGGCTTCAGACAAGACATCCACTCAGACTTTTCTATTACTCCTGACTACCCGAGGCTGACTTTCCTTACTACTCTTCTTTTGCTCTCCTTCCTTGACCACATCTGTCTTTTATGTAGACTAAGACCATGTCATACTTTCTTCCTCCAAAACCACCTCTTGTTTACCTTGAGAGAACACTTTTGCCTCAACCCATTGTGGATTTACCATTTGAACACCTAAACATTTCTAAGGAGAAAATTTTAAAACAAAATGGTATTGCGGTGTAACTTGGTAAAGGTACTTGGTTAATAACCTCGATACCAGCGCATGCCGAGCAGCATCACATGTGGCAGCTATTCCATAGGGAGCCATTGGTTTCGTCGTGGCACCATAAGCTTTTAACCAAGCAACTACTACCAACCTACATGCCATGAAGGCGGTGGGGTCATAGACCACAGAGTAAGGGGAGTATTGCAAGGGAAAATTCAAACAACAAAAGTTTCCTTCACAACCAGGGACAAGGAATTCAAATCCAACGACGGATTTGTTTTAAAGAGATTCAAGTGTTCTGCTGGGACATCCACAATCAGTTGATATAGTGTCTAATAATATCCAATCATGGCTGATCCGCTAGCATCTGAATGTCAACTTCTCTTGTAACCCGCTTAATATCACCCTGGAAAACTTTAAGCACGTCTAACGAACTGAGGGTAGATGAATGCAATAAACATAGCGAACTAAATAAAATGCATGTTCCAACGGTCTTATATGGGTACATCATACAGGCATTTAGGCTCCCATGCATGATACAACATTCACCTTCCCTACTAGTGGACGATCTCAACAACCACGGATGAACAACACGGCAAGAATACAATACTAGAGGACTGTGACGAAAAGCACTACTACTATGGGCACAGCATCCCAAGGCAACTAATCTACATCTTCTCATGGCAATGGCTGAGTGAGAGGAATCAAGGGTTCTACATCTGACACTTCCGAGGGTGGAGGTGCTGGCGGTGCTGCAACACCAGTTCTTCTTTCTGGTGGGTGGATAGGGATCCCTTCCAAGATCGGGGCATCCTGCCTTTCAGTAGCCAACGTCCTCCGCTCGGCCAGGGTGACAAGATAGGCCACCCGATGCTGATGGACATGCCAATCTTCGGCCTCCTTTAGGGCTTCCAACATGGTAGTCTCCTGGCTCTCAGTAGTTGCAGCACTGGCATGCGCTTCGGCGAGCTGCACCTAGAGCATCCGGTTGAAGATCTCAGTTTCCTCGGTTCGATGGAGACACACCCCCTATTCCAAGGCTTCACGGTCATACTGCTCATCTAGAGCGAGCAGGTATGTGGTCAAGTACACCACGGTGGGACTATCCTCTTGCGCATCATGCCCTTGCAAAGCCTCCATGTGAGCCCTCGATGTCCGCTGGTTCCTATCCAAAGGTGGAAAGAACCGCATGGGGGTATGGGCAATGGGCTCCTCATAGATCTAGCAGAGGTACCACAAGGCTTTGTGGGCCACAACCTGGTAGGTGTCGATGAAGCTAAACCCTATGGCGGTCACACTCTAGGCTTCAGTGAGGTCGGGGAACTCTTCACTCTTCCCGATGTTGACGGTAACCTCATATCGCTCGGTGCCCTGCTCCTCATACTCATGGCCCTCATACTTGGGACGATCTTTGACTCCGAGCTTTTTGCAGAGTGGCATGTAGGATTTTGGGAAAACCCTCAACGTTCAGGCAGTAGGTACTAACCTAGGCTCCTACCATCTCTGGCGGTGGTTGCAAGGAAGGCTGAGCAAAAAGAAAGGCTGGCTCAAAGGAAAAACTAAGCGAGCTAAGGTGCACTGAGTGGTGGTACCAAGGGCTAAGTCAGGCTCTGCTTATAAAGGCAGAGCATTCAGTGGTCCTAACATGGTTCACCAGGGTTTCCGTGCGAGATCACTACGATGAATTGACCAAATTCCACACGTTCGAGGCGAGCGACGTTCGAGGCCATTACTAACTATTACGACTGCAGGGCAAGGGTCCAACAAGAGCGTAGAAAAGGGGTACGGAGAGACATGGGTCACGACAGGCGTGAACCACGAGCGAACACGAAATACAAAGCCACAATGCAGACCTAACTTTGAAAGAGGAATGAGTCATTCGTGCACAATATGACACGCGTGACACCTATGAATGGCATATCTACCAGCAATACAAGCGCTACAATGCACAAATGGGATATGCATGAATGCACATCCTATATGTCCTTTCACTGTTGCCAACATATAGGGCAACCGTTATTAGATTTTTGGCATATCGTTCTCTCCCAGTAACTAGTCGATACTATCGGACTATGCTCGAGTCAGTGTACCTATAGAAAACTTGATTAAGCCAACCTAAGTCAGCAGAGTGCCATCTATCCTAGATACATAACCATAGTAATAGGGCTACTTATATAACTTCGCATACAAACGTCCTAACTTTTTGCAAAAATGGGTTGTCAAATTTTAGTTTAGAAAAGGTTTTCGAAGCCTTATTTCCTCATTTGCGCTCTGATACCACCCATGGCAGAACCGCCTAATCTAATGCCTCACAGGAGTGCTTGTCTTCCATTAGACCCTAAGTACTTAAGGGAGAACACTAAATTACTCGGTTCCGTCGGGCACAGCCTAGGGGAGAACCCAAAAATCCACATTTTTGCCATCAGGATCACAAATGAGAGAATAAAGCTTACATCATTCTTAACCATTTCTTACATCACTTTTAATACAACATCATAGTATAATATTTATTAATATAACAGCAGAATGAAACCATGTTATCAGAGTTATAACAATTTAATTGAACAGCGGAATATAAACATGTGATCAGTATTATAGCGGAAATGAATATCTAATCGTGACATGATGAAGTATGGATAATAAACTACAACAACAGGTTATAAACTTTTATTTATAAAAACATTTTGGAAAGAGTTATAAATAAAAACTATGATCGCAGCATAAAGGAAATCCTCATTGAGCCCACCAGGAGGAATCCGCACACAAGTGTCACCTCTAGCATCCACCTGTCACCTGCAACAGGGGGAATAAAACCCTGAGTACTCAATTGTACTCAGCAAGACTTACCCGACAGGAGAAAAGAAAAGACTCCAAGGATATGCAAGGCTATCTGGCTTGTGGGTTGCATTTGCAGGAAGCATTACTAAGCGTGCGTCCTTATATTTGATTTTTATTAATAGCCGCATTGGTTCATTATCTAACTATTCTATGTAAGCACCTATGCTACTTTTCAAGCAGGTGGTAAGCAATCAGATTTCTTTTTTCCATCTCCCATCTTGTATCTTTCAGTTCTTACTACGATGCTAAACCCTAGACAAGCCATACCAGATCGCCCAGCGATTCGTGAATCAATGCCCCTAGCTAGGTACCCTGAAAACACACGCCCCGCTTGTACCCCAGGCACAAGTAGGACCAACCCATCACCCTCCTGTTCTAGGTGTCCAGGTCCCCATCCAAACTAGGACTCCAAGCCCCCGCCCCTGAGTCCCAGACTTAGTGCGGTGCAAGGACCTCCTCCACCAAAATAAAACCCTAATAGTCGGTCCGAAAAGAGCCGGATCCATGACAAGAGAGCAACAAGTCTTCCAAGCTCCCATACACAAGTATGTGCTTGGGATAATAAGTCTGTGACCTGCCTAGAGTCTTATGCAACGAACGGTCCTTAATCGACTAGACAGGGAAAGCAGTGTACCCAAGCTATGCCCCGTGTCCACGGCGACACAACCTCTTACACCCACCAATACCCAAACCATATCCCTGCCCGGTCACCATTTTTCCTTTCCACCATTTTTATATTTTCCAAGTGATGATAAATCAATAATATATTTCCTATATCTCGCGAGTGATAGGCAATCACTCGACTTCTACCAGTGTCCTGTAACATAGCAATCTACATGATCCTGTCATACTAGTATGACTCATAGGATAAAGATATATATGTAAGTGGGTTTCATTCAACTCCTTAAAACTTAATGCACAAATATAATTTAAACTGCAGAAAAGTAGGGGTTATGCACCTAGACTTGCCTAGGTAAGATATATTAAAAAGTTAGTATCAGCATCTTCAGATCATCCACATCATCTGAATAGAAAGCCCATTGCATTATCTCCTGGAGAGAATACCATTAACACCATCTTCGGATTCCCAATCATCCTTTGATCGATCCATTGATCCATTATCGTACCTATATGATATGCATGCGATGCAATGCAAAGATGTAATTAATCAACTACAATCGTGACTCATAAAATACGACATACGCCTCTTGAGTTAACGGGCTAATTCTAACGACAACTGTACTTAGGCTACATATACATGTTGTCGGATAAGGAGTTATTTCCCCATAATTATTTTAGTTATATAAACCAAGATGTTTCTTTATTTCTATTCTATCAGTTTAATCTTTATTCGCAATAGGACATCATTATCTATTTAGCAAACTAATTATTCTGGAGCTACAAAAATTACAGTGAATACTTAATATTGCTAGGAGCCTACTGTACAAATTTTAGATCCAACACTATTACCAATTTACCACGGAAATTCATACAAGTTCTCCTTTTAACAATATTAAGCATTTTAAAATAATTAGAGCAACCCTAAAAACATACTGAGTCTATGTGAACAAAATACACTACTAAGTAGATCATGATTTTAGGAACAAAATACACTACCAGTCCAGGCACGCAGGCACAAGCGGCCCAGCAGCGCAAGCAGGCCCAACGCGGCGCGGTGGTGGCCCAGCAGGCCAGTCGAAGCGTGGCCCGGCAGCGACGGTAACAGGCCGGCAGCACGGCACAATTTCAAAACGGTCCCTGAGCCTCCACTAAATTACCCCTCAGTACACTCAGCACTATTCCTATGGGTCATGTGTTTTGCAAATAAGACCCTGTATAATGCTTCTTCTTGGACTCTTACCCATCTACCCGCCTCTTCATCTTCCCTGAACAGAGCACCAGCGGAGAGGAACTCCGGCCGGAGACCCACCGGAGAGTTGTCCAGGAGCTCATGCCACTATGGCCCGGCCATGGCAAGGCCCGAACTGCCCCACGGTAGCCTACCCGCGCAAACCACGGAAGGTGGCAAATCGGCAGCGGCGGCTCTGACCGGACGGACGGCGGAAACGGCGCGAAGGCGAGCGGCTTCGGCTGGCCGACAGCCAGGTGGTGCGAGGGCGCCAAAAAGCAGCGCGGGGAAACTGTGGTTGCGTTCGGTGGGGCGAGGCGTTGCGGCTACGGAGCTCGGCCGACGACGACGCGCATGGCCACAGCAGGAAACGGCGGGGTGCCTCGGGGCAAAGCAGCCTAGGCGCGCACTGCAGACATGGGGCAGCAGTCCCGAGCGACCGAGGGGCGCTCGCACGCGCTCACACATGGTAGCCCAGCAGCGGCGCTGCAGCGGCCACAGCGAGGCGATGGTGCGGGGCAATGCGGCTGTGGTGGTGGAGCGGGGAAGGGCGAGCAGGCGCTACTGCGGTGGAAGGCACAGAGGAGCAACAATGGACGGGGCTTTGGCTATGGCGCTGTGGGGCAACACGGGGCAGTGCGGTACAGCGCGTAGCAAGACGAGGGAAAGAAATAAAAGCAAGCAGCGGTGGTAGCAGCTCGGCTTGCAAAAACAACAAAGATAGTTAGACAAGACAGCGAGGCAGGAAAACAGAGACAACACTGCCGATAGTGGCGTGGGCTACTGGAGCTACACAGAGCGAAACAACGTGAGATGATGGCTGCGTTGATGACGTACACGACAAGGATGAGATGGTTGCTTGCTTGCGTGCTCGGCAGATAGTGTGTGTATGTGTATGTGTGTGTGTGTGTGTGTCTATATATATATAGTGCTCTATAATAAATCCCTGGACCTAATCTGCTTGCTACTTCAGACATTGTTGAACTCAACATTGTTACAGGCATGAGGCATCATGTGCCGAAAAGTGCCAGCCGCTGAGACAATGCTAGAATGTGCAGTCGAGTGTCAGCTCGTGTACGTTTACCTACAGCAAGAAACCAAGGTAGAGAGAGGGAAAAGCAAAGACCGAGGACAGAGCGAGCAGCGGTTCGGCATGGCAGACAAGACCGATGCAGCAGAAATAGAAAAGGAGGAAGAAAACAACATGAGTGACCCAGCCAACTTCCTAAACACGACGGCAGGACAGTCCGTCCCAACGTGGCTGGCAGAACGTGCCGGTTGGCATGGAGAAGACTGCGGCCACAGAGATAGGCAAGGCAGCCAGCGGCATTCATTGCAGTAGAGATGACATGATGAAACGGGCAGTCGAATGGTGGCGCTTAGTGGGGCGTGGGCACGATAAGGCCAGTGACGCAGGCCAAACGACGCGCCGGGGTGCAGAACCACGATGGGAACGAGACAGTGAATAATTGCCCTACAACGAGTACGCTGTATGCCAGGAAAAATAAATGAAACTGCTACGCTCTCTTTCTCGTTGGTTCGTGCTTAACAAAATAAACCTACGAGTATATATATATATAGTTCTATTTATTATTGGATTTTATTTTATTTGTACAACGTTGATTTTCATGCTTAATCAATCAAACAAGCCGTTCGTTGGCACCGTCGTTCGTCATTTCTAAATATTTCTACGCACTGCGTAATTTAACTTGGGTGTTGATTCGAGTCCACAAAAATCTGGGTTACCGGATTCACTTATCGCATCAAGTATGTTTTAAATCAAAAATCCGAGAAACCCGTTTTTGGAAATTTTACTTAGGTCTAAATCGCGGTGCTAAATAAGCTCGTAACACCAAGGGTGTTACAGTGAACACGTTGCCAGCCTGATAGTTCGCGGGCCGAGCTGGTGCTGCTAGCCGACGCGAGTGGGCTGACGTGGCACCTGTTTTGCTGCCTATCACACCTACCTCGCTCCTACCCGCATCCTCTACTGCTGTGTTTGATCGGTGGTCCAGCTACAGCGAGGACAAGACATCTCTATGCCCTGCTCTGCCGCTAGTCGACGTACCCTACGAGGACAAGACATCTCTATGCCCTGCTCTGCCGCTAGTCGATGTACCCTGCTTAGATCTTGTTGCTATGATTCAATGCATCATGCTAAGTCCTTTTCTATTTGTTGATCGGGCCACGTGCAAGTGGTCGCTGTCAATCGGACTGCTCTGCCTTTACATGGGGAGCTCGCTCAAGTCTCCTCGTTCTTCCTCTTGCACCGCTCTTCTCTGCCTTTGCTTGCCTCTGTTTCTGTTTGTTGTTCCAAGCCGAGCATCAGCCATGGCTATGCCACCGTCATCGGTCCTCCCTCGTGAGCGCACACGAATCCCCTCGGCCCTACAGCGCTGCTCCTCCTCGCACCCCGTGGTTCCTCCGGCGCCCCGCGCACCGACGCCCCTGCTACCGCTAAGTCGCACCTCGGGTGTGTTGTTTATCCACACCGACGCTCCCCACTATCATCCGCATCAGTCGCCTACTGCTGATGCAACCACGGGGCTTCGCCTCCACAGCCCTGCCCCAGCCGGGGGCACGCTTGATCCACCTGGTGCTGAAGGCCCTACCCTCACTAGCCCCCGTGCCGCAGCCACCACCCTAGTACACCGTCACCGCCTCCTCTACCATGGCCATGTGTGGCCATCATGCCGAGCTCCACCTCGGTCCATGTGCCTCCCCATGCACGTTCTACCTGCATCGAGCCTCATCGCCAGCGACCGCCGCTGCCGTCAGCCAACGGTCATCGCGCCCGTCACTGTATGTGGTTGTGTCTTTGCGGGCCACGACGGGGACAACCTTGGCCAACCGTGCGCCTCCTGGTCCGCCGCTGCCCCACGCCGTCTCCACACCACCGATGGGTGCGCAGGTGGTCGGGATTTGTCCGACCGCGTCTATCCCGTGCCTTCGCTGTTCGTTGAAGATTAAGAGAAGGTGAGAAGGTAAATAGAAACTATACATGGTTCTTATTGCAAAATATGTGACCCGCCTAGTGTTGCCCCCCTAGTTGGGCCACTGGCCATGTGCCCCGCCTAGGCCTCTGGCCAGCATGCTCTCCCGTGCTGGGCTCCCATGCCTAGGCCACATTGCTAGGCTGACTCGTCGGTCGTGGGCCACCGGCCTCCTTTGTGGCCACGCGTGCGCCCCGCCCCCACCTGGGCCACCGCGCCCTTTACTACGCCGCTGGGCCACGCCTAGCCAGCAGGCTACGCGTGCGTCTGCGGGCCGAGTCAAGCCGCGTAGGCCCTTTTTCTTTTTGGTGTTGATTTTTGTTTCGTTAATTCAGTGTTCTTCAAAAACTGAAAATAAAGCATAGAAAATTCACAAAAATACCAAACCAGTTTCGTTAAATTTGTAAAAGCATAATCTACCTGATAGGGTATTTCATTCGCATAGGTTTAATATGTTTTTTGGGTTGCTCTAATTATTTTAAAGTGTTTAATATTGTTAAAATGTGAACTTGTAGAAATTTCTGTGATAAATCGGTAATAGTGTTGACTCTAAAAATTTTATAGTAAATTACTAATATTATTAGTTGCTCACTGTAATTTTTGTAGCTCTAGAATAATTAGTTGCTAGATAGATAATGATGCCACATTTTGAATAAAGATTAAATCGATAGAACAGAATAACGAAACAACTTGGGTTTGTATAACTAAAACACTTGTTGGAAAAAATGACACATTTCTCGACGATGTTGATACGTAGATTTGTATGTTCTTCGTTAGAACTAGCTCATTAACTTGAAAGGCGTAAATCGTATTTTACGAGTAATGGTTGCAATTGATTAATTATGTATTTGCATTGCATCGCATTGTATATTATAATAGGGACGTCAATGGATCACGGAGTCATCAAGAGTCGCTGGAGAAATGGTACTTTTGGAGATTGTGTTGCCATGATGGAAAACTAACTTCTGATTAAATCTTACCTAGGCAATCCCCGATGCATAACCCCTACTTTTTTGCACTTTAAATTATATTTGTGCATTAAGTTTTGAGGAGTTCAATGAAACCCACTTGCATATATATATATATATATATATATATATATATATATATATATATATATCCTATGAGTCTTACTAGTATGACAGGATCTTATAGATTGTTATGCTATAGGACTCCGGTAGAAGTTGAGCGATTGCCTGTCACTCGCGAGAGATAGGAAATATATTGTTGTTGTTACTATATTATTATCACTTGGAATATATAAATGGTGAAAGGAAAAATAGAGACCAGGCAGGGATATAGTTTGGGTATTGGTGGGTGTAAGAGGTTGTGTCCTGCGGCCAACAGAGCATAGCTTCGTTATACTATTTTCCCTGTCGGTGTCGGTTAAGGACTAGCCGTTGCATTGGGTTCTAGACAGGTCACAAACTTATTATCCTAAGCACATACTTGGGTATGGGCGCAAGGGAGACTTGTTACTCTCTTGTCATGGGTTTCGGCTCTTTTCAAACCGACTGTCAGGGTCATTTTTGGGTGGAGGTCCTTGCACCGCACTGAGTCTAGGACTCAAGGACGGGGGCTTGGACTCCTAGTTTAGACGGGGACCTAGACCTCATGATAGGAGGGTAGTGGGTTGGTCCTGCTTGTGCCTGGGGTACAAGCAGAGTGTGTTTCGGTGTACCTGGCTTGGCACATTGATTCGTGAATCACTGATAATCTGGTACGGCTTGTCTACAGTCAAGCAATGTAGTAAGAACTGGAAGATGAAAGATGATAAAAAGGATTCTGATTGCTTACCACCTGCTTGAAAGTAGCATATGTGCTTACATAAAATGGTTAGTTAATGAACTAATGTGACTGTTAATAAAAATTGAATATAAGGATGCACGCTTAGTAATGCTTCCTGCAGATGCAATAAACCCACCAGCCAGATAGCCTTGTATATCCTTGGAGTCTTTTTTTCTTTCTTTCTATTGGGTAAGTCTTGCTGAGTACAATTAAGTACTCAGAGTTTTATTTCCCCCTGTTGCAGGTGATAGGCGGATGCTAGAGCTGACCCTTGTGTGTGGATTCCTCTTGATGGGCTCAGAGAGGATTCCTTTACACTACGATCATAGTCTTCATTTATAACTCTCACTAACTGTTTTATAAATAGAAGTTTTATAATCTATTATCAAAGTTTATTTATCAATGCTTCATCATGTCACGAATAGATATTTATTTCCACTGTAATTCTGATCATATGTTTATATTCTGTTGTTAAATTAAATTGTCCATAACTCTGATTACATGTTCATATTCTGCTTTTATAAATAATAAATATTATACTCTGATGTTACATGGAAAGTGATGTAAGAAATGATTTAAGAATATTGTAAGCTTTATTCTCTTATTTGTTATCCTGATGAAAAAAATATAGATTTTTGGATTCTCCCTTGGGGTGTGCTTGACGGAACTGCGTAATTTGATGTTCTCCCTTGAGTACTTAGTGTCTAATAGAAGACAAGTTCTCTTGGGAGGCATTAGATTAGGTGGTTCTACCACAGGTGATATCAGAGCATAAATGAGGAAATAAAGCTTTGAAAACCTTTTTCTAAAATAAAATTTGACAACAAATTCTTTTCAAAAGTTAGGATGTTGCATGCGAAGTTATATAAGTAGCCCTATTACTATGATTATGTACCTAGGAAAGGTGGCACTCTGCTGACTTAAGTAGGCTTAATCAAGTTTTCTACAGGTATACTGACCCCGAGCATAGTTCGATAGTATCGACTAGCTACAGAGAGAGAACGATGTGCAAAAAATCTAAGAACGATTGCCCTATATGTTGGCAACAGTGAAAGGACATATAGGACATGCATTCATGCATATCCTGTTTGTGCATTGTAGTGCTCGTATTGATTGCAGATACGCCATTCATAGGTCTGATGCGTGTCGTATTGTGCACGACTGACTTGCCCTATTCTGGAGTTATTTCTACACTATGGCTTCGTGCTCTGTGTTCATCCATGGTTCATGTCTATCGTGACCCATGTCTCCCCATACTCTTTTCTACGCTCTTGTCGGACCCTTGCCCTACAGTCATACTAGTCAGTAATGGCCTCGGACATCACATGCCTTGAACGTGCAAAGAATTTTGGTCGATTCATTCATAGTGATCCCACGTAGAAACCCTGGTGGACTGCGCTAGGACCACTGCCTGCTCTACCTTTATAAGCAGAACCTAACTTAGCCATTGGTACTACCACTCGTTGCACTTTAGCTAGTCTAGCTTTTTCTTTGAGCAAGCTTTTCGCTCAGTCCTTCCTCTAAACATTGAGGGTTTTCCTAGAATCTTGCATGCCACCCTGCAAAAGCTCAGAGTCAAAGATTGTCCCAAGTATGAGGGCCATGAGTATGAGAAAAATGGCACCGAGTGGTGTGAGGTTACCGTCTACATTGGGAAGATTGAAGAGTTTCCCAACCTCACCGAAGCCTAGAACATGACCGCAACCAGGTTTCACTTCATCAACACCTACCAGGTTGTGGCCCGCAAAGCTGTGCGGTACCTTTACCAGATCTATGAAGAGCCCATTGGCTGTACCCCCATGAGGTTCTTTCCACCTTTGGAAAAGAATCAACGGGCATGGAGGGCTCGTATGGAGGCTTTGCAAGGGTGGGATGCATAAGAAGATAGTCCTACTGTGGTGCACTTGACCACGTACCTGCTTACTCTAGATGAGCAGTATGACCGACAAGCCTTAGAGCTAAGGAAGTGCCTTCGACGAGCCGAGGAAGCCAAGATCTTCTCCCAGATGCTCTAGGTGCAGCTTGCCAAAGCACATGCCAATGTGGCAGCCGTGGAGAGTTAGGAGACTACCATGTCGGAAGCTTTGAAGGAGGCTGAAGATCGACATGTCCATCAGCTTGGTGAGGCCTACCTTGTCACTAGGGCCAAGCAAAGGACGCTGGATGCTGAAAGGCAGAATTCCTCAATCTTGGAGGGGATCCCTGTCCACCCGCCAGAAAGAAGGAGAACCAGTGTTGCAGTACCGCCAGCACCTCCACCCTCAGAAGTGTCCAAATTAGAATCCTTGATTCCTCTCACTCAACCATTGCTAAGAGAGGAGGTAGATTCATAGCCAGGACGGTAGAAGAATCCGTCGAGCCCAGGAATGAAGATGGGTGGTCTAATAGAGTAGATTAGTTGCCTTGGCATGATGTACCTATAGTAGTAGTGCTCTTCATCACTGTCCTCCGGTATTGTACTCCTATCATTGTTGTTTGTCCGTAGTTGTTGAGATCGTCCGCTGTAGGGAAGGTGAATGATGTGTCGAGAAGGGGAGAGTGAATGCCTATATAATGTACTCATATTAGACTGTTGGAATGTGCATTGTTTATTTCGATGTGTTTATTGCGTCCATCTACCCTTAAGTTTCGTGAGATGTGCTTAGAGTCTTCGAAGATGATGTTAAGTGGGTTACAAGAGAAATTACCATTCAGATGCCAACAAACCAGCCGTGATTAGATAATATAGGACACTGTATTGACTAATTGTGGATGTTTCAGTAGAACACTTGACTCTCTTTAAATCAAATCCGCCATTAGATTTGAATTCCTTGTCCCTTGTTGTGAAGGAAACCCTTGTTGTTTGAATCCTCCCTTGCAATACTCCTCTTACTCTATGATCTATGACCCCACCATCTTCATGGCTTGTAAGTTGGTAATAGTTGCCTGGTTAATAGCTTATGGTGCCATGACAAAACCGAGGGCTCCCTGTGGAATAGCTGCCACTTGGGGACGCTGCTCGACATGCACTGGTATCGAGGTTGTTGACCAAGTACCTTTACCAAGTTACACCGCCATACCGCTTTTGCTACAAAATATTCTCCTTGAAAATATTCAGGTGTTCGAACAGGAAATCCACAACGGGTTGATGCAATGGTGTTCTCTCAAGGTAAGCAAGAGAACGTGGTTTTGGAGGAAGAACATATGACATGGTCCTGGTCTGCATGAAAGACGGATGTGGTCAAGGAAGGGAAAGCAAAAGAAGAGTAGTAAGGAAAGTTAGCCGTGGGTAGTCGGGAGTGATTGTAAAAGCCTAAGTGGACATCATGTCCCAAGTCCTATGTCTAGTTTGACCATGCTACGCATGCTGGGTTATTTCACTACATGCTCTGCGAATGCCATCTATGTTGGGCCCATTAGTGCTCCATTTTTGTGTGGTCGTGGCATCGTGCCGCACTCACCATCTTCATGCACTGTGCGTTTCTCCTTTTCTCAGCATCCGGTCGACTCTTGACCCCATGCCTCATCCCTGTACCGGACCCCCCCTTTCCCCTCCCTTCTTTCTTCTTTTGGGGACATGGTCACCCGCACGCCTCTCTCGTTGAGCGAACCCTCTCTCCTCTCCTTTATTTCCCCTCTGCTCGCTTGCGTAGGGAGCGCACCATGGCCGACCTTATCCCCACAGCGTGAATCATCAGTGTATCCCATCCACATCGTCTCCACTTCCAATGTGTTGCGCCCTACCTCCATTCGCCATTATAAGATGCCCTTGGTACTTGCTCTTCTTCTTCATCCCCATGCCCCTCGTATTCGGAGCAGAGCGATGAAATCCAGTCGCCATTGTGGAACTAGGTTCGTCAGTCTAAGGTGATGGTGTAATCCGAGAAGAAGAAAGGATCTGGTTCGTCGAAGAAGTTCAAGTTCCCTTTGGTTAGTTGGTCTTAGGGTTCATGATGTTCGACTTCTTAGTTTCATGTTTCTGGATCTGTCAGTCATACGCCATGTGTTGGATAATCATTATCTTGTTGTTTCTCTATTGCCCTCGTCTATCTTGACTTCTGAATTAAGTCTCGGTTGGATCAGGTTGCTCTTAATGATGTATCTCTAAATCCCTTTGTGGTTTAGCATTCGAAGTCATCTAAGCTTTTGTGCTAATCTACGTAATGTAATCGCGTTTTCCCTCTTCTGATTCTTGCAATGAATCTCGGGACGAGATTCTTTTTAGGGGGTTGGTTGTAACACCTCCGATGTTACATGAGCCCTTTTAGCGCTAAACATGTAATTATTAACTTGTTAATAATAAATTAGAGCAAGATTAGAGTAGACGAGAACTAAAAAATAGAAGAAAATAAAATATATTATTAAATAGAACAATATATATATATAGTTTTTGAATCAAATTTAAATTCGAGCTTTGCTGAAATTTTTCTTGTGCCTAGAAGTTGCAAATTGTCTAGATTAGTAAACCGATAGATATATATATAGGTATATATACACTAACGTATTTAGTTTTGGTAAGCATGTTGCTATATTAATTAGAGTAGTGTACAAACTTATTCTTCTTGAGTGTATCTCTATAGATAAGTATACATTTAAACATACAATAAATATATGCATGTGTGTATGGATATTAGTGATAAAGAAATAGTGACATATTTGTAATTACATAATTATTTATATATTTTTTGCCAAAAGAAAAAGAAAGAAAATGGCACAGCACACTCATGGACCCCTGTGTGTACGCTTAGCCTCGTCGCTACCTTGCTGTGCGGTGGCCTCGTTGCCGGCCTCGCCTTTGCGACCGCGCTGCCGACGTCGCTTCTTGGTAGGCTGTCTTGCTGCTGCTACCACGTCCGTCTCCACGTTGTGCTAGTGTTGGTCATGGTTGTCTTCACGAGGCCGGGCTGAGTTGCAAGGCCGTTGCGGCGCGGTCGTTGTGAACACGTTGCCAGCCTGACGATGCGTGGGCCGAGCTGGTGCCGCTAGCCGACGCGAGTTGGCTGACATGGCACCTGTTTTGCCGCCTATTGCACTTACCTCGCTCCTGCCCATGTCCTCTGCTGCTGTGTTCGATCTGTGGTCTGGCCACAGCAAGGACAGGACGTCTCCCTACCCTGCTCTGCCGCTAGTCGACGTACCCCGCTCGGATCTTGTTGCTATGATTCAATGCATCGTGCCAAGTCCTTTTCTGTTCGCCGACCGGGCCATGTGCTCGTGGTCGCTGTCAATCGGACTACTCTGCCTTTACCTGGCGAGCTCGCTCTAGTCTCCTCGCTCTTCCTCTTGCACCACTCTTCTCTGCCTCTGCTTCTGCTTCTGTTTACTCTTTCGAGCCGAGCATCTGCCATGGCTGCACCACCGTCGTCGGTCCTCCCTCGCGAGTGCACATGAATCCCCTCGGCCCCACAACACTGCTCCTCCTCGCACCCCGTGGTTCCTCCCGTGCCCCACGCGCCAGCGCCCTTGTTGTCGCCAAGTCGCACCTCGAGCATGTTGCTCATCCGCACTGGCGCTCCCCGCTGTCGTACGTGCCGACCGCCTGCTGCTGATGCCACCGCAAGGCTCCACCTCCACAGCACCATCCCAACCGAGGGCGCGCCTGATCCGCCCGGTCCCAAAGGGCTTGCCCTCGCTAGCTGCCGTGCCACAGCCACCCCCATGGTATGTTGTCGTCACCTCCTCTACCACGGCCGCGTATGGCCATCGTGCCAAGCTCTGCCTCAGTCTGCATGCCTCCTCGTGCATGCTCTGCTCACGTTGAGCCTCGTCACCAGCGACCACCGCTACCGTTAGCCGCCGGTCATCGCGCCCACCGCAGCACGTGGACACGTCTCTATGGGCCACGACAGGGACAACCTTGGCCAACCGTGCGTGTCTAGGTCCGCCATTGCCCCGTGCCATCTCCCCACCACCGGCGGGTGCGCAGGTGGCCGAGATTTGGCCGGCCACGCCCATCCCGTGCCTCCTCTGTTCGTTGAAGATGAAGAGAAGGTGAGAAGGTAAATAAAAACAATACAGGGTTCTTATTGCAAAATACGTGACTCATACAAATAGTACATGCTCGACTGCGAGTTAGTTTTGAGAAAGCTCAGGGGCCTCTTTGCATAAGTGTAGCCCCCCTGGGTGGCCCGCTGGCCATGCGCCCCACCTGGGCCTCTAGCCGACCAGCTCTCACGTGCTGGGCTCCCCCACCTCGGCCGCGTTGCTAGGCCGACTCACCGGTCGTGGGCCGCCGGCCTCCTCTATGGCCGCGCGTGCCCCGCTTCCGCCTGGGCCACTGCGCCCTTTACCGCACCGCTAGGCCGTGCCTGGCCAGCAGGTTGCGTGCATCTATGGGCCGAGTCAAGCCGTGTAGGCCCTTTTTCTTTTTGGTGTTGATTTTTGTTTTGTTAATTCAGTGTTCTTCAAAAATTGAAAATAAAGCATAGAAAAATCATAAAAATACCAAACCAGTTTTGTTAAATTTCTAAAAGCATTATCTACCTGATAGGGCATTTTATACGCATAGGTTCAATATGTTTTTAGGGTTGCCCTAATTATTTTTAAGTATTTAATATTGTTAAAATATGAACTTGTAGGAATTTCCGTGATAAATCAGTGATAGTGTTCACTCTAAAAATTTTACAGTAAATTACTAATATTATTAGCTACTCATTGTATTTTTTGTAGCTCTAGAATAATTAGTTGCTAGATAGATAATGATGCTCCATTTCGAATAAAGATTAAATCGATAGAACGGAATAACGAAACAACTTGGGTTTGTATAACTAAAACACTTGTTGTAAAAAATGACGCATTTCTCAACGATATTAATACATAGATTAGTACATTAGTCATTAGAACTAGCTCATTAACTTGAAAGGCGTAAATCGTATTCTATGAGTCATGGTTGCAGTTGATTAATTAAATCTTTGCATTGCATCGCATTGCATATCATAATAGGGATGTCAATGGATCGTGGAGTCATCGGGAGTTGCTGGAGAAATTGTACTTTTGGAGATCGTGTCGCCATGATGGAAAACTAACTTCTGATTAAATCTTACCCAGGCAAGCCCCGGTGCATAACCCCTACTTTTCTATACTTTAAATTATATTTGTGCATTAAGTTTTGAGGAGTTGAATGAAACCTACTTGCATATATATATATACATATATCTTTATCCTATGAGTCTTACTAGTATGACATGATCGTGTAGATTGCTATGCTACATGACTCCGATAGAAGTCGAGTGATTGTCTGTCACTTGCGAGAGATAGGAAATATATTATTGTTGTTACTACATTATGATCACTTGGAATATATAAATGGTGAAAGGAAAAATAGAGACCAAGTCGGGATATGGTTTGGGTATTGGTGGGTGTAAGAGGTTGTGTCCTGCGGTCAACGGGGCATAGCTTGGTTACAATGTTTTTTTTCTGTCTATATCGGTTAAGGACCGGCCGTTGCATTGGGTTCTAGGCAGGTCATAGACTTATTATCCTGAGCACATACTTGGGTATGGGCATAGAGAAGACTTGTTACTCTCTTGTCATGGATTTTAGCTCTTTCCAGACCGACTGTCAGGGTGGTTTTTGAGGGGAGGTCCTTGCACCGCACTAAGTCTAGAACTCAGGGGTGGGGGCTCAGAGTCCTAGTTTGGATGAGGATCTAGACCCCATGACAGGAGGGTAGTGGGTTGGTCCTACTTGTGCCAGGGGTACAAGCAGGGCGTGTGTTTTGGGGTACCTAGCTAGGCACATTGATTCACGAATCGTCGGGTAATCCGATATGGCTTGTCTACAGTCTAGCAACGTAGTAAGAACTGAAAGATGAAAGATGGTAAAAAGGATTTTGATTGCTTACCACCTGCTTGAAAGTAGCACAGGTGCTTACATAGAATGGTTAGTTAATGAACTAATGTGACTACTAATAAAAATTAAATATAAGGACGCACGCTTAGTAATGCTTCCTGCAGATGCAATAAACCCATCAGCTAGATAGCCTTGCATATCTCTAGAGTCTTTTTTTTCCCCTGTTGCAGGTGACAATTGAGTATTGTTGAGTACTAATGCTTAATGAACTAATGCTTCCTGCGGATAAGTCTTGTTGAGTACAATTGAGTACTCAGGGTTTTATTTTCCCCTGTTGCAGGTGACAGGCGGATGCTAGAGCTGACCCTTATGTGTGGATTTCTCTTGGTAGGCTCAGAGAGGATTCCTTTACGCTGTGATCATAGTCTTCATTTATAACTCCCACTAAGTGTTTTATAAATAGAAGTTTTATAATCTATTATCATAATTTATTTATCAATGCTTCATCATGTCATGAATAGATATTTATTTCCGTTGTAATTTGGATCACATGTTTATATTCCGATGTTAAATTAAATTGTCCATAACTATGATTACATGTTCATATTCCATTTTTATAAATAATAAATATTATACTCTGATGTTACATGGAAAGTGATATAAGAAATGATTTAAGAATATTGTAAGCTTTATTCTCTCATTTGTGATCCTGATAGAAAAATATAGATTTTTGGGTTCTTCCTTAGGGTGTGCTCGATGAAACTGTGCAATTTGATGTTCTTCCTTGAGTACTTAGTGTCTAATGGAAGATAAGTACTCTTTGGAGGCATTAGATTAGGTGGTTCTGCCACACAATTTTTATTCAATAAAACACTATAGAACATCTATATGGCACTTAAATAAAGTATGTGATATGAACTTTGTAGATGACAATGAAATTCTTGCTGTGAAAAAATAACATTGCTAGCTAACATTTCTAATAGCCTAGAAATGTAACTTGGAATCAAGTTCAGCTCAAAGACTTAGAATATTTTCAAGTCTATAAACAGCAAGATAATGCAATGTTTGCTGATTTATTTTGTGAAATCGAGTTAGGAAGTGGCATCGTGTTTTAGCTCGGGCTGGTAGCCTGATATGCTCTCTTGAGCATGTCGAAGATGGTTTAGGCTCAAGAGCAACCGTTTAGTTGTTACAAGTGCTTTAAATTTTGTGCGCGACACGTTCTTAGGTTGGTTGGCTGGGTGGGCGTGGTCACCATGGCTCATAGAAGGGCACGAAGGCGATGATGTAGCCGTCGGGTGGCGTCGGCGCATTCCACAGAGAAGACAACGCTTGACGAGTCCCTCCATGTGTGCATGGGTAACATCGGAGCGGTAGGACGAATCCATAGGGGATGGAGGCGGCTATGGAGAAGCAAATACGGCAGCGGAGAAGCGAAAGCTATAGATCTAGGTCTCTGGTGGTGGATTAGCAAGCACGACAGATCCGAATGACGGCGGTGGAGAAACAAAGAGGGTAAGGCTGTTGTTTTGGTGTACAGAGACGTGAAGGGGGAGGTTGCTATTTATAGGACGGTGCGGGGCAAGAAGGCAAATCGTCTACCTAGATTCACGCACCCACTGCGCCGCGTCACGTCACCTCCCTTTGAAGATCATGCGCACACTATCTCTACCCACACCCTCAAAGGACACGTCGGATGATGGTTCGCCTGTTCAATGGGCCAAGAACCATCATAGGTAAGGAGGGATATAGAGATGAAAATGCTCCTACGGTCCATTCAGGACCAGGAGTTTGAAGGCTGGTCCATCGACGTGTTCACAACTGCTCTAGGGCACCCTTAGAGCGAGGGGTGGAAAGGGATGGGTCCACTAGCGGCTAGTACCCGGGCGCATAAGCACCGTGGGCATCCTGACCCACATTCGAGTCTTGGTCGGTTCCCAGTCCATGGATTTTCCTCGAAGAAAGGCAACAAGCCCTTAGGACCGGTCGAATGGACCCGAGAATTATATGGATTGGCCGCTAAGAATCTAGAGTCAGCCACTAGCTGACCCATGTCGGACCCTCATGAAATGGGAAGCCAGGGCCCCACTCGAACTAGCCCGTTAACAGCTCACCGAGCAGCATGTTTTGTCCATCGAGGAAAAACATGGCACGGCTCAGCCCCTCTGTTCTATCAAAAAAGACGTTGGAAGGATGACGATCACAAAGACAAGCCGGCCCTCGACCGGACCCCTGCTATGCGCGGGGGCTCGAGGGAAGTTGGACTCGCAAAGAGACCGAACACGCGGTCGTAGTACGATGGCGGACCGATCGGATCCTAGGGGACCAGAATCAAGAAAAATCTTTCCGACCTCCCGAATTCTACGGTTACATACCCCCAAAAAGACCGATTACGACAAAAGGGAATATTCGTCCTCCTAGGACATGCCGTGGGCTACAAATAGAAGGCCAAGGCCCTTAGAGTCCCAGTCTAGAAAAGCCTCCAAAGGAGTATTATACTCCTCTGTAGGCTCGGGGGCTACTGTCAGGTATCGATATTAGGGATACCTAAAGTAAGGGAGTTAGCACCCACGCTAATTTCTCCGGATGGCTTGAGACATATTAAAAGGTCTCGAGTGAACCCCAAGGCCATGAGCTCCGTCTCGCCCGACCCCTTGGGTGCGGGCTCCGACTCGCCTAGCCCCAAGGCTGCGGGCTCCATTTTGCCCGACCTCGAGGCCACGGGCTCTGTCTCGCCCGATCTTGAGGCCACGGGCTCTGTCTCACCCGACCTCGAGGTCGTGGGCTCCGTCTCGTCCGACCCTAAGGACGCAGTTTCTGTCTCGTCCGACGAGGACCCATATCGCCGCCAACCACTCTAGGTCTAAGCGTATGGGCTTGGGTCAAAACTCTGATGCTAGGAAAGAGACCGGCACGCCTCGATGTAACCCGTAGCCATGACGGGCCATATTTGGGGATTCACATCAAGAACAGTGTCGAACATGCCGACGCTATTCTGCCTAATCCTTGTACATATGCTGACAGGCGCGTCAGTTCACCACGACGTCCACCGAGACGGAGTGAAACACCATGACCGGCAAATAACGCCTGCGCATGGCACCAGTGACGAACAGGGCCACGACGTGGAGCCATCCCTATTGACATCTACATGATCAGCTAGACCCACATAAAGAAGAAGGACCCGATAACCCTAGAAGTCTTCTTCTCTCTCGTTCTTTTACTTTTCCTCCTCTATAACCTACGCTTTCCCTTGGTCTATAAAAGAAAAAGCAGGACGCCTCATGGAGGGGGATCGAGATCCGAACACGAGAGATCGAAACATAAGAGCACGACACGAGCACACGGCTGAACGGCAAGCGGGCTCTCAGCACCCGTTCACTCCTTCCACCATAGACTTGGGATCCTCTCCCTCTCTTGCCTGTTTGTAACCTCTACTGCAAACCAAGTGTCGGTAACACGAGCAGCAGCGAACTAGACGTAGGGACGTTCCGCCTGAACCAGTATAAATCCTTATGTCCTCCGAGTACACCATCCGAGCCAGACGCACAAATACAAATTTACTCGTCGGTGGTTCAAAAACACCGACACACAGTTTCCGTCCCCAAGCCCCCGCCCTATAGACGCTAAAAAATCCGAGTTAAAACCTCCTCGCCTCGCCCTATATGCAAAAAAAATCCAAAACCACCATCCCCAAAAAAATTAAAAAAATATCAAGATAAAGCCCCCTGCCCCTGCCCTATACGCAAAAAAAAATCCAAAAAATGCTCCAAAAAATCCAAGAAAATCTGAGATAAAAACATATATGGCAAAAAATCGTAAAAGAACCATAGTCCTGTTTCCGAATAAAAAAATACGGCAAAAAAACATATACGCAATAAACTCTCTCCGTGTAAAAAAATCAATCTCCTAAAAAATCATATAAAACAGTTTTAATAAGATGTAAGTTTATCTAAAGTAAACATATGCAAATAATAATTCCCTCAAATTCGCCTTAGATAGCTATGGTGACCATAGGTGTTGTACTATAACATGGATTTAATCGATTTCAAGTGATCATGTAAATTATGTGTTTGCGTTCGTGTTCTACCCGGTTCTGATACGAAGACTAAATCATGTGTCTGCGTCCGATACAAAGTCTTCTAAGCTCACACGTTCGTGTCCAAAACGGTTCAAATAAAAAAAACAAAATCTACGTGTCTGCATCCAATATAAAGGCTTCATAGCTCACACATTCACGTCCAATTACTAAGGTTTACTTAAAAAAATTTGACCCCATGCAACGCTCGAGCATTTATCTAGTATTAAAAAAATCTCTCTATTCATCTCATATCCCTACCTCCCTCAAAAAGAATTCCACCGCTCCGGACTCTGGAAACGTCAAGAAGAGCCTCGTGCCTCAGTCTATCGCTCTATCTCTATCCACACGCACGGAACTGCCCAATCTCAGCGGACGTCGTGGATGCCGAAGACGGCGCAACCACCCTAGCCTGCCACGCGCCCTCGTGGCCTCGCACTGGTGCTCCCCCATGCTGCTGCGCTCACCAAGGGTGCTCGCGTAGATGCTCGTGTCATGGCCTCACGTAGGTGCTCGGCCAGGGGCGCGCAATGGTCACCACTCTGCTGGCGCACTGGCGAGCTCCATACGGTGCCACCAACCTCCACATCGGCGTCAAGCTCCACAACGACGAGTCGCCATCCGTCAAAGCAGCAAGTTGACATTACGCTGAAAACACACGTTGTAAACATATGTTTCACGTGTTTCAAATGTTTTATTTGCATGTTGTATTTGTTTCACGTGGATGTTGCAAAAGTAGATCGGGATATTACATATGTTGCAATGGTTGTACATATATGTTGCAAACGTCTGTTTTAAATGTTTCATCTGTTTTTTTTTCAGATGTATGTTGTAAGTGTGTTTATGTGGATGTTGCATGTGTTTCACACATATGTTGCATGCGTTTTTACCTGGATGTTGTATATATTTTACAATGGCTTTTGAAGCGTTTTTAGGTGTGTTTACAAGTGTTTCGGATATATATTGCAGGTGTTTCAACTATTTCCAACACGAAATTTATGCTTTTTTATCTGCAACACTTCAACTGTGCAAGAAACTTGCTTTTTTTAGAGCCCGTGGATTTTGAACAGATAATCACAAAGCACCAGGTTTGGTTTCATATCTGATCATGTTAATTACTTTCAACGAAGAAGACGGTACTGGAAATGGGATATACGAGTAGTGAATGTTTGATTTTGCCCTTAATAGAGCCTACTCCGTACGTGCGTAATAAGAGAGAGATTTGTCTTCTATGTAGTACGCATGATTCCTGCTATGTGCATCAAGAGACATGAGTGTATATATGTTTAAGGGCAGCAGGTTTTTGTCAGCTGTGAACGCTCAAAAGTCAGAAGCAGCACGAGACTCAAACAAAAACTGCATGCGACGAACGAATGATGTTGCGTTACGTTTTGGATTGTCCAGAGCTACAAGCTTTTGTAGACGAACTCAGCAGATTCAACTGCTTTACAGAGCAGCAAACACTCTGTCAAATTATTCAATTATACATACTCCAATGGTTATGTAAAGTAATAACCTTATATTGAATCTCGCTGAATATTCTTCATGTGAAGGGGGTATCTATTTCATTTATACGGACGCTAGCGGTCAGGAGTTCAAGTTCATCAGATTACCTACCTAAAAAAGAGTTCTAAGTTCAGCTGAACAGCGACGGCGGTTGCACGCGTCATAGGCTCTCAGGTCCCAATCATTTCGCAATGTCAACCGCCGCTGAGGTCGCCGCAGCGATTTTCTTATCATCCCAGTTCCCAGTTAATGATGATGATGGGCCTCTCAGCTGCCATTATTCTGGATCGGAGCTCACTGCACGTCTGCACCGACGAACAGACGAATATCCTCGTTTCTGTGGCTTATAAGGATGCTGTTTTGGCAACACTGTACCATGACTGATAAGCATGGCTCATAGGATCGAGCAAACAGGGCGCTCAACTGAACTGAACTGAACAACTGAACTGATGAGAGCATCGCAACTGCACGACAACTCACTTGGTGCATTTGATTCGTCGAGACAGCTTTGAAATTTCTCTGCCAGAAGCTTCCATTCCATCGAAGGTTGCGTTGCGCCGTTCGAGGATCGGATCTGCTCAGACTGTCAGACAGCGTGGTTTTAGGGTTCCTGCTGCAGATTGGAGGAGCAAGGTAACGGGTGCCAACATGCACAGGATCGCACGTACGAGGAGCGTATCGTCGTCTCGGCAGGTGTACAGATCCGTTGCTGTACTTGCATTGTTTTTTCTTTGAAAGATCCGGTTACCCAGCGTATAAACATTACTAAGCAGAAAGAGTTACAGGGGTTGGAATTCCTTGTTACAGGCGTGAGAGGTGCTAGACCCCACGCAGCAGACCGTTGTGCAGGTTCCCAAAATGTACACTAATTACTCATAGGGGGGTGAACAGCTATTAGGGCTTTCAGAAATCCCCTCCTCCCTGTGGCAGCCACTCCATGTTGCAACTAAGCTCCAAACTAGGCGAGAGAAAGGACACTCGACGAACAGATGGATCTAGGTTTCCAGGTTTCCTTTCACATAGGGCGCAAAAAATGAGAAATTTTACAATGGTCGGAGAAAACAAGGACCATTCATCAAACGAAATCTAACGGTTAAAAAATAGAAGGTACCTATGTAAAAGTACCCAGAAGTACTACAAACATGGGAACAGTACTAAAATAGGTGGGCCAAGTACCAAAATAGGTGAGCCAACATCAGAATGTTATTCTTTATATTCGGTTAGGGTTCAAAATGCAATTTCAGTATATTTGAACAAGGACAGATCTGTAACTTCCTATCCATGGTCTCCCCTCTCCGTTAGCTCTTCCCGGTTGTATCTGAATCGCAGGTTATCTAGGGGCCACGCCAAGCTGCACCCCCCGACAGCTTGCTGGCCACAAGCATGAGCAGGACACATGAGTCCTGCTCTGTGACCCGCCGGCAGGTTGACGAGGACGACGACGGCACGTCAAGCTCCCATGGCCGTCTATTCTCGATTTTTTTTTTGTGTGTGGAATAGACTATTCTTGATTCAGTAACCCCGCTGACAGCAGCAGCCGCGAGCTCGGGCAAATGCGCACAGCGTCGCTTGCTTTTGCGGCCTTCACGGCAGAACGCAGCGCCGTCGTAGCTGTATGCGCCACCGTCGCCACAGCACGTGTCCAGGATTCCATGCCTGAACTGAATGCGTTGAAACAATTCTCTGACAAGTTTGACGTGGTACCATGGTGTTGTTGGCGATGACGGCCGCGGCGCCTGTGCTGCCTCTGCGTTGCGCCCCCGCCGCCGTCGGGCGCATCGATTGATGTCTGGGGTTGAGGGTGTGGGGCGGAGGCGGAGAGCGAGGCGGCCGTGGAGCAACTAGCGAGCGGCAACGGAGGAGGAAGAAGGTCAATTGCCAGTATACCCCCAAATAATAATAATTAATTTTAAAATAATTGTCCTCATAAGAAAATAAGAAAAACAAAAGTACCGGGAAGTACTATGGTACTTTTCCAACCATTGTAACGCAGCTCAAAAAAATAATAATTGTTTTCTCACCCCTCAATTGCAAGTGTGCCGCCGTCCATAGTTTGTCCAGGAGGAGGAGCCGTGGGAAGAATTTACACCTTGGCGGTGCCCAGGCATTCTACATAAGCATTGGAAAATTTGAAAGGATGTGAGCAACAAACTGAATGTCATAAGTTGACCTTGCATCCTCCTTGAGTACTTGCATTGTTCTTGCGACGACGTTTGATCCTCCTAATCTTAACAGAAGATTGTGAGAATAATGGAGGCAAATCTTTACCCTGTTCGCTTGGGTTTGTTTGGCTTATAAGTCGTACTTTTTCAGCCAACGAATAGTACTTTTCTCTCACACTAAATCAGCCAACAGTACTTTCCGCCATGACTTATCAGACAAACGAGCCCAAAAACAAACAGGGCTTATCGCTCTTCTCACAAGCAAGCAGCTGGCAGCGTTCCTCGTGTAAACTGAACAGAAGCTCAGTTTTCTTTCTGTCGTCGAGGGCCTGTTTACTAGTTGTATTTGAACCAACACAATCCATATGTATTAAGTGAAAAATGAACTAGTTTTTCACTTCAATAATATGGTTTAGAAATTTAGAACACTGCCAAACAAGGCTTGAGACGGTGTGAGAGACTGAAGTTGACAAGACGTTTATACGTTGCTTCTACACCCTTTAAGATGAGGCATTTATCCAAGTGTATTTAGCTTCAGGTTTTTTTTTTTGTGTGTGTGTGTCTGTACTGATTGCTTTGGTGAGAACTACAGGTGGAATCAGTGGCGGCAAAAGTCCTAAAACGTATCTGTTGGCACGCAGCAACAAAACGATCGAATCCAAATCCAGGTCAGGCTCATATTTTACGTGGTGACGGGGGCAGGCATTGGGGCTGCGAATCGATGCGAGGACCTTGCATTGCATTGCCGCTGTCATCCGTACAGAGTTGTAAACAAAACTGCAAGCACAGCTGTAAACCAACACGATATAGACTAACATAACAGTACCAGAAAAGTCTACGCCTTGATTTATTCTAAGTTTGAAGAGAAGATTCAATTCAAAGGTACGGTGGGTGTGTAAGTAATCCTAACCATGCCGATTACGACCTGAAACCCCACATGGATCCAATCTGACTCAGGCAAATTAAGTCATGTTCGTTTGGCTTATAAGCCGTATTTTTTTCGACCAACGAATAATATTTTTCTTCCAAAACAAATCAGCCAAAAGTACTTTCAGCCATGGCTTATCAGCCAAACGAACATGACATAAACCTTCTGTGTTGTGTATCTGATTGGACTTGAATCGTACGTGGTGACACTGGACAGTGAATACGAATGCAATAATAATGCGACAACAAAGATAAACTAAACGAATCGATGGCGTGTGTTTACTTCCACTAATAGTAAACTGTACGATTTCTACTGCTTGCAACTGGTCCGTTTATTAGCGAGTACTTATACACAAAAAAAAAGTAGCTACAAGTGCCACAATCTGTAGATGCATACCGTTCTCTACGGCCGGTTTGATGGTAGGAACCGGCATGCATGGCATATATTTGGTTGCAAGCCATACTTTCTCTTAGTCATCAAGTTTGATCTAAGTTGACAAGTGTTTGGTTGGGAACTAAAGTTAGACAAGTTTTTTTTTTTTTTTGATCGTCACATGTCATATAGTAAAAGAGTATGGCAAAATTCTCTTAGACATGGCAAAGTGTGGCGCTTCAAAGTTTCTAGCCACACTTTTTTTTTTGTCTTGCCACACTTGCTTAAAATTAGCTGTGGCAAATTATGGCCGTGAACCAAACAGCCACGGCCCGTAGTATGCTACTCGCAACGTCCTAAAAATAATACAATTTTAATATATAGTGTAGGATTAGATAATTTAAATTTTTTGATGAAATTCATATATAAAATGTCTTCGTACTTATGATACTAATGAAGTAATAAGTATCATTAAATAGGTCATATATTGTTACAGTATACATCTTTTCTATAAAATTCTAAACTTAAAATTGGTTTGATTAAAAGAAGAACTCTTTCAGACAGTAGCAATTAGATACGGAGTTGACTTTTTGTACTTACACGTCGACCATGACCTAGCTGGACAATGACAATACATTTGAACGCAAGAATCAACGATTTTGTTGGCGCCGCACCTTGGATGCGGTACGGTCAGTAGAAACGTAAGTAGAAGTACTCAGCAATATATATAACTATTGGCGTCACAAAAAAATTCAGGCATCCTAATCTCTCCGCCGTTTTCGTTGAGGTTATAGCTATCATGCATTGTCACGCTTGTGTCACTACTACGTATGTAATAAATTTATTTATTTACTGAATCCTTGTTCCTTTGTTCTTCTCTTCGTTTTTCTTTTCTGGGTCCAACGTAATTAGTAATTTCTATTATGCGGTAGGTTTCTTTGGAACCAGTTTCCCATGACTCAGTTTTTTTTTTTTTTTGAAAAGCCATGGGGCACACTTTATTAATTATCAAATAAAATTACATCGTTCACCGTGACTCAGTTTGTGGCACTGGTTGGGGCTCATTCTTTTCCTCTACCTACACTTACTACGCCCTCTGTTCCAAAAAGAATGGCCTTATAAGATTTAGCCAAAGTCAGACTATGTTGAACTAAGTTTGTATACAAAAATACGAACATTGATGACAGCAAATAGATAATACTACGAAACTATATTACATTTAATGGTACTAATTTGATGACAGCGAAGCGAACGGAGCCGGTACGCTTGGAAGTACATACTGACCAGCATGACGCAACCACCAATGAGCTCACTACAACAATGCAAGCTGCAAATATAATAATATAATATAGTACAGAGGGAATCAAAACTCTGTTGATTGTGTGAAAAGAAAAAAAAAACACCTGCCACCAGTAGTCCAGTTGATAGTTTTTATGGTAGCTGGCAAAGAATCTTCCTTTACTTTGGAGACACACATGACCTGACCTGCAAAACAAAAAATCAACGCTAGTAGCCACGCAGAAAAGTCTGAAGAGCTGGCAAATGGTAGCTCTTCACAGCGACAGGCAACGAACTTACTCAACTGTACTGTAGCTCCAAGAAACTTCAAACGCCCGTGTGAAGTGCCCCCAAAGATTCCATTCTCCCTACTACCCTTTCGGACACAAGAATCTCCTCTTGAGTTTTTGTTTTCAAATTACATCAAATAGACACAGACGTTCACAACAGGGACGCAGTACAGCCGTCTCGCTGCCATTGTAAAAATTGATAGCTTTGTTAAATTCTAGAGTAACTTCAGAAAATACAAGCACTTGCTATGGTGTGTGGAGAAGCCCAGTGTGGTAAAATTATTTTTTCTGGCTTCATCTTTTCGAGTTGTTTTTTTTTAAAAAAAAGAGAATTTTAAAACAATTTATTAGTGCAGCAATATTCTCTAGAGATTGGAGTCGCACACGCTGGCCACTAACTTCACCACCCCCGCAGGCACTCTATCTATATAGCTGCCAAGTCGTCCGTGGGTTGGGGAGTCCGCAGCTTCTTCATTTCACAACTAACTCCAATAAGCAGCGAGAGGAGAGAGTCGTCGTCGTCGTCGAGGTCGTCGGCAACATGTCGTCGTCCGTGACGATGCCACTGGCGTACCAGACGTCGGCGGCGTCGCCCGACTGGCTGAACAAGGGCGACAACGCGTGGCAGCTGACGGCGGCGACGCTGGTGGGGCTGCAGAGCTTCCCTGGCCTGGTGGTCCTCTACGGCGGCGTGGTGAAGAAGAAGTGGGCCGTGAACTCGGCCTTCATGGCGCTCTACGCGTTCGCCGCCGTGTGGATCTGCTGGGTGACCTGGGCCTACAACATGTCCTTCGGCGACAAGCTGCTGCCGCTGTGGGGCAAGGCTCGCCCGGCGCTGAACCAGGGTTACCTCGTGGGGCAGGCCGACCTCCCCGCCACGGTGCACTACTTCGCCGACGGGACCACCGAGACCCCCGCCGCGGAGCCGCTGTACCCGATGGCGACGGTGGTGTACTTCCAGTGCGTGTTCGCGGCCATCACGCTGATTCTCGTGGCCGGGTCGCTGCTGGGACGGATGAGCTTCGCGGCGTGGATGCTGTTCGTGCCGCTCTGGCTCACCTTCTCCTACACCGTCGGCGCCTTCTCCGTGTGGGGCGGCGGGTTCCTCTTCCAGTGGGGCGTCATCGACTACTGCGGCGGCTACGTCATCCACCTCTCCGCCGGGTTCGCCGGCTTCACGGCGGCCTACTGGGTGGGTCCCCGGTCGCAGAAGGACAGGGAGCGGTTCCCGCCCAACAACATCCTGTTCACGCTCACCGGCGCCGGGCTGCTGTGGATGGGGTGGGCCGGGTTCAACGGCGGCGGGCCGTACGCCGCCAACGTGGTGGCGTCCATGTCGGTGCTCAACACCAACATCTGCACCGCCGTGAGCCTCGTCGTCTGGACCTGCCTCGACGTCGTCTTCTTCAAGAAGCCCTCCGTCGTGGGCGCCGTCCAGGGCATGATCACCGGACTCGTCTGCATCACGCCCGCCGCAGGTGATCCCATCGCCCCTGCCTCTGATGATCTGCGTGCGCCGTTCTCCTGCTGCCAATTTTTAAAATTTTCTCCTCCTCGATCGGGGACAATGAGATACGTGTTGGTGTGATGAACGTAGCCACGTGCTCGCTTTAGATTCTTAAGACTGACGACTACACAAGTGGATACATATGCATGATGCATGTCCTGGCTAAGCAAGACTAGTATGCAGGCGTTGAATGGTTGACTTTGAATTCAAAAAATGGTTTTGGTGCCCCAGCAAAACGGGAGGCGGACATGCATGTGACCACTGCCATTGCCGACGTACGATATGCATTTGCATTGCGTTTACCATGGTGTGGCTAAGTAGAGTACTCCTTTTTTTGTTGTTGTTTCAAAAATGTGAAACTTGTCTGCCTAGGTTTTTCTGACAGAGCTTTCTAGAAAAAGAACGCAACAGCATATATTATTAGTTTTAGTTTGTTAGATGTAACATGAAATATGCCTTAATAGTACACATTAATCTAATTGGTATTGCGAGTGTTGATATTTTTTCTAATATAATTGTAATCAAAATTACAAAAAATTACTTATAGATGACGTACTCCCTCCATCCCAAATTATAAGTTAGAGAGTCAAAGCATCTCAAGTTTGACCAAATCTATATAATAAAATAACAACATTTATGATACCAAATAAGTATAATTAGATTCTTCATTAATCATATTTTCATATTATACTTATTTGATGTCATAAATGTGTGTAATTCTCTCTATAATTTTGATCAATTTTGAGATGTTTTGCTCCCAAGTTGAAATAATTATAATTTGGAGTGGAGGGAGTATGATATAAAAAAACAAATTATATTTTGGAACGAAGGAGAGTACCAGAGATGTTCTTATAGAAGGATGGCTCGATCCGTACAATTACCATGGTGACCTCTGTTGCTGGTGCACCTAACTCAAATCTCCTGATCAGGTTTCTTATTTGCCGTTGGTCCGCTTCAAGTTGACTATTTCGTACAGATAATAACTAATAATAGTTATGTATAAACTAATAACGCTAAGCTTGTAGTTATTATACTAATTGAGGCTCCAATGCGATGCAACGCCCATATGCAGAGAGTATGCACAGAATCTTCTTCTTTTTTTCCCTTGATGTGAGTGGTAGACATATATAAAAATAAAATAAAATACTGAGCCGCACAGTTCCGTCAGGAATATCAGGAATCTCTTGTGTGCCAGTTTGTCGTACCTGCTTAACTTGCTTTTGTCGGTCAGTACTTATCAGTAAAGTCAAAGTCAGATCTTGTCTCTTTTTTACCTTTCCTTTGCACACTACTACTTGTGGACAAAGTTACAATTAATTATGACACCGAAAGGAAAACAAAACGCAACTTGTTTGTCAATTGCGACGTTCATACTTCACTGTCTGCTGTCGGCATTATATAAGTATAATTGCGCCTAATTCCTGTAATAATGACGATTTTCTTGCACGCATGTAAACTTGGTTTAATTTGCCAACCATATGCAGGAGATATCTATCTGACGGTACGGTGTGCATGCATGCAGGTTTGGTGCAGGGTTGGGCAGCCATGGTGATGGGCGTGCTGGCCGGCAGCGTCCCCTGGTACACGATGATGATCCTGCACAAGCGGTCTCGGCTGCTGAAGCACGTGGACGACACGCTGGGCGTCATCCACACGCACGGCGTGGCGGGGCTCCTGGGCGGCATCCTCACGGGGCTCCTCGCCGACCCCACCCTGTGCGCGCTCTTCCTGCCCGTCACCAACTCCCGGGGCGCCTTCTACGGCCGCGCCGCCGGCGGCGCGCAGCTCGGCAAGCAGCTGGCGGGGGCGCTCTTCATCATCGGATGGAACGTGGTCGTCACCTCGATCATCTGCGTCGCCATCAACGCCGTCGTCCCGCTGCGCATGACCGAGGACAAGCTCGAGGTCGGCGACGAAGCCGTCCACGGCGAGGAGGCGTACGCGCTCTGGGGCGACGGCGAGCTCTACGACGTCACCGAGCACGGCCCGCGCGGCGCCGCCGCTGTCGCGCCCGTGTCCACGACCCCGAATTGAACTAGTTGCTAGTTGTGCATTGTTAGTGTTGCTCGACGATCATGTATATTGCTCCATCCATCCATGGCATGAATGCATTGCGTTGATGACCATCCGTGACTAGGCATTGTTCGTTTTTCTTCTTCTGAATCAAACGTGGCTTGTGCATGTAAAATACGTTCCTTTTTATCCTTGTAATACTTACTACAAATGAGAGACATGTGAATTTACAAGCATGCATGTAATCATCAAAGTAGAAGAAGTTTGCATTCAGATCTTCAAAAAATTTGGCAGATTGTTATCTTGGGGTTCCTATTTTTGGAGGACGTACGTGCAGTGCAGCAGCGGCATTTCCTGCCGTCCTCACGAACGCAGCTATAACACGCACGCATCGCCCAGATCCCTCGGTTATCTGGCCGGCTCGCTGGACGAAACTAGCTAGCTACCGCGCATCAATCCTGCCATGAAGCGTTCGGCGGCGTCCAACGTACCCCTCGTCCTCCTCCTCCTCGCCGTCGTGAAGGCGTCTGCCGCCGCCACCGGCGGCAAGGCCGGCGCCGCGGAGGCAGAGGACGCCGCCAACTACCTCGTCTACGTGGACCCACACCCCACGGGCGTCGACTGCCAGGCGTACCAGCTCGGCATCCTCGCCGCCGCCCTCGGAAGGTACGTGCACCGCCGTCGATCTTTGAATGCATGCATCGTCGGAACGGAAACCTCATCGTGATCCATGATGCATGATCTATCTGATGTGCAGTGAGGCGAAGGCGAAGGCGGCGATCCTGTACAACTACAGGAACGTCATGAGCGGGTTCTCGGCGAGGCTCACGCCGCCGGAGCTGGAGGCCGTCAAGAGTAATTATGCTTTTATCTATCTGTTTATTTATGTATGTATGGATCACCACGGCAGGAATCATCACTGATTATTGCTTGTTTTGTGGATGGAGAGCAACCTCAGGTGAACCGGGTGCTGCCGAGCGCGACCTTGTCTCTGATGAGCAGCAAGTTCGACGGCGTCAGCTAATCCCGCTTTTCTTCCAGCAGCCAACGAGCGCATCCATCGCCAACCCTAAAATAAATCGCATCTTTGAATTTGTTTGTGGGCGTGTGATTAGTTGCTTGCAATAAACCTTGTACAACACAAAAAGCCAGCATATAAACCCGTATACACTGTCTTGGTGTTATATGCGGTATCGTGCACATGCAACCTTAGTTTAGTAAAACTTTATATGTCTTTGTTTTATATACGTTGTGTTGCATGGAGTCACCTCCATGTTATATTAGATGTCTCATGGTGTCTAATGTTTTACCTAGTGTTGTGCCTTGGACCAACCCCGTCTAACCGTCAAAAAGATCTGCTTGCGGCAACTCCCATGCCGTCTGCACCTGCTTTGAGATCAAAGCGGCGGCGGCGGCTTCTCCCACTCCCATATCGTCTGCACACCGAGAAGAACACTTCTTCCTTCCAACAGCGTGCTGCTGCCGGTGCTTCCAGATTCGATGTCAACATGCATGTGCCACAATACACAGGGGAAGATCGATGGGAAGGCGGACCACGCGCGACGGGAAGAACAGTGCACCGCACATGATTAAGAGTTAAGACGGGTGCACATGATTAAGAGTTAAGACTGCTCCTTCCATATAGCTGGCTACAAAATAACTTATTCTATAGTCACTTTGAGTTACGATAATTACTATGTTAATTTAGGAAATTATAGTAACTCCTTACTAAGTGGTTTACTATAACATTATGGTAAATATTCCATGTATGATTATATATTGACATTATCGTAAATTAGTATATAAAATTATCGTAAATGGAGGTGGCTACAGAATAACTTACTATATATAGAACTACTACCCTGTAACTGGCTACAAAATAACTTATTCTGTAGCCACTTTGAGTTACGATAATTACTATGTTAATTTACGAGATTATAGTAACTCCTTACTAAGTGGTTTACTATAACATTATTATGGTAAATATCCTCATGTGTGATAGTAACCCAACTATCGTCAATATGTATTGATATTATCATAAATTAGTATATAAAATTATCGTAAGTGGAGGTGGCTACAGAATAACTTATTCTGTAGCTGACTATAGAATAAGTTATTCTGTAGCCACCTCCATTCACGATAATTTTTATACTTAATTTACGATAAAGTGAATACATATTTACGATAATTATGTTACTATAACACATGGGCATATTTACCGTAACATTATAGTAAACCACTTAGTAAAGAGTTACTATAACCATGTAAATTAGCATAATAATTATCGTAACTCAAAGTGGCTACAGAATAAGTTATTTTATAGCCAGCCGCAGAGCAGTACAGCCTGTTCGCTTGCTCGTAAACGATCGTAAATTTTCAGCCAAAAACAGTGTTTTTCTCTCACACCAAAACAGCCAGCAGTAAATAATCCACGATCGTTTACGGCCTCCCGAACAGGCTGGTAGTTCTCTCTCTCTCTATATATATAAGAAAAAAATAGGTATTCTCCATCTGAGCCTGCATAAGAAAAAGCATAGACCACACGTGGCATCTCTGACTGCACCTTATTACAAGACCCATAACTATAACAGAAGCTAAGCAAAATATTGTGAAAGACCAGTCGATCAAGCTCAGTCGTTGAGCTCTCCATCCATGTCACTGTCCAGGTCCTCGTCCTCCTGCAGGCGACGTGGAAGGTTATGCCAAATATCAACACCTAAACCGCTCGTGGATGCATATGCATACTCCAATCCCTGCCACAATTTTTCAATTCCTCCATGACCCAACCCACTATAATATGATAACTCAATAACATACTCCAACATGAAACAAGGAAATCGATGAGCCATTACCTAAAAAAAGGAAATCGATGAGCGTGGAGGGCAATGTGAGGCTTCCAATAGAATCCAGCATGAATTCTGAGTTCTGCCTACGCAGGGACAGAAACGGTTGGGTATGGTTCAGATAGCACTAGAGGTTCCTTAGAGAACCCCTGGCACTATGTGAGTATTCGGATGTTGAATATCCGGACTCGGATACGGACAAATTTGAACCTCACTAAATGAATTCGGTCTCAAATATGGTCGAAAAATATCCGTACCATTTTCATCCCTAGCGGTCAAAGTGAGCTGGCTCAATCAACCTAGCGAGAGTGCAGGACATGGGTGATGCTATCAGGTGCCTGAGTTCATGCATGCATCTCAAGCCGGGCTGAAGGCATATCATGTTATATATGGGCCTCTTTGAGATGGATATCCCACCAGGAAGTTCCTGGTTAAAGACGGGATACCAAAGAATCAGTCAAGAAAAGGCTCCTACCAATTCAGCCTCGTGTCCTCCTGATGGTTCCCAGTTTTGCACTGATTTTGGATTGTTATGAAGAAATGGGATACAGACAGGATAACAGTAAATGGGATACCCCTATGCCCCCACATACTCCAAAGATATCTGAAACTACAGTCGAATTGGGAAGCAATACTCTAGAAAAAAAAATAGCATGATTGCATCGTTCTACTGGATGGTGGCTCTCATTGTAAAACTTCAGATAGTAGCGCAGGCAATGTAGACAAAGGAGCCATAGAAGAACATTACCGAAACATTTGACTGAACAGTTGATTGGCCATTCAAAGCGCGCAAAAGTAAAGGGTCATTTCTCAAGTCTGGAAAACTGGGGTATGGAATCAAAGAATGCAAAGAAACAGTGGTATGTATCTTCTGTGGAGAATATTGTCACGTGACAAAAGGATGTGTATGGCCAAGCTAATCACTAAAATCTATATAATCATAAGAATATTGTCATGTGACAAAAGTTTGATCATAACAGGATGGGATATAGTGGTTTGAGTTGGAAAAGGGTTTTTACCTGATGCTTGACAGGAACTAGAGAAGCGGACGGCTATAGACTGCGGTCTGCGGTGTATATAAACTCTGAGTCTTGACACAAAGAATTACAAAGATTTATGACATCAAGCAGATATACTATAAAAATATACTTAATGAAGAACCTAGTGATACTTAGTTAGTATCATAAATGTTAGTATCTTATCATATAAATTTGGCCAAACTTGAGATGCTTTGACTCTCTAAGATTTTTAGAATGACTTATAATTTGGGACGGAGGGAGTACTTATTATAGAATTATGATTTGAGTATGAGGCAAGTACTAATGTTTCTACCTTGATCATGCTGGTTCATAAGGGTATGGGACGTGCAATTACTCAGACACCTGAACTTGCTGGAGCCTCAATAAAATCTTACATTAGAAGCTAGTTCATACCAGATTTTAAAATCCCTTGTTAGACTCAATTACATGCATGGCTAAGGCCTACGTAACACCCTAAAATTTGTCTCTTGAAATAGAGGTAAAATAATTTAATTTTGTATTTTTGCGCTCATGAAAACATAGGAAAATAATAAATTTTCATTAAATTAAAATTTATCCTAAGGTAGAAACATGTTTGTTACATTCATGCCGGTCGCACCTTGTGTTTCTATGTGCAATATATATATATATATATATATATATATATATATATATATATATATATATATATATATATATATATATGTGTGTGTGTGTGTGTGTGTGTGTGTGTGTGTTTAGGAGACGAATATCTATCTCTAGGATTTTTTCAGCTTCTTTCTAGAATTTAATTCCTACATCTTTGACCTTAATCTTTATATTCCAAGTTCCTAACAATCTTTTCTTGAGCTCCAAATATTTTGTCTGAGTTCCTCGTCTTTCAATTTATCTCCAGGATTTTTCTAAGCTTCGGAGCATTTTTTGTGATATAAATGATAATTTTAGATTTTCTAGAATTATTTTTATTTCATGATATTAATTAATTTCGAAATTAGAAAAATCCAAGCCTAATTTTCCACCGAGTCTCAAAGGCCCATGCCTTTATTTACTAATGGGCTTAAATGATTATTTAGGTCTATTAGTGGAGGTGGATGGTGCAACATTAATTAGTACCATGTTGATGTCAAGGGGAGGTGTTTTCCTCCCTATATATGCACTAGTTCTTTGGGCAAAGCACAGTATAACTATCATAAGGGGAGCCTCTGGTCAGGGAATCCTTAGGTAGTAAACTAAATTTTCTCCTTTCTCTTCAGGCTGCCTCTGATGTGTCACCCACGCTACCGTCATGAGAAGATCAAGTCATTGCCGTATCCTTCACCTCCCGGCAGGGCAGGTGGTACGTCGTTCCCGTCCCGTTGTTGTCTGGCCTGCCGATCCTCGTCACGCCTGCGGATTCGCTAGACCGGCCGTGCCCCATCGTTGCCTTGACATGCTCGTCATCTTCTCGAGATCAGCCGGTAAGATCCATCGTCGATGTCTTATGGTTTCGTTGTCTGAGAATAGTCCAGCACTTTCTGTGGCTCTCACCATATTTATCTCTCATCTACTCGGTTGCTTCTCCTCGTTGTTTCTATCGCAGCAGGCCAACAAATCGAGCTGCTCTTGTCCTGATGCATGCCCTACAAACTAGCATGCATGCCCTAGTTTGCCTCGCCCGGCAACGTTTCTATCTGTACATGACCAACATATATCTGAGAGCAAACATTGCTGGCTTGCTGCCGTCGCCGCTCTGCCGACATTCATCATGGTGAGAACTGCTGCTGATCTCCATCACGTGAGGAGAAGACCATATGATGCGCTCGACCGTCGCCGCTTTCTGCTTCATGTTCGGCCCGGCCGCCCGACGTCGCTGTTCGTACACGAACCCTCCCTATCATGTCCTCTGCTTACATGAATCTAATCTTCTGTACGCAGCTGCTGTTTGTTCCGCGGCAAATGTATCAGGTTTCGATCTGTTATGTGCACAGGGCTGTCCATCACCATGTTCAATCATCTTACAAGATAGCAGCTAAGTAAACCTGCTATCGTATGGCGCCGTCTCGCTGTTGCTTGATGGACGCTAGTGTTTTTCCACAGCTATCGAGTTTACAAGCCGAAGCATCCATGTTCCTGTATGCGTGCACTCACAAGCAAACACGAACAGCATGTTCGGTTGGCTGGTTCATATTGTTGCTGGTTCATGAAGAAGTACTGCTGGCTGGTTTGTGTGAGAGAAAAATACTATTCCGGCTAAAAATTTACGATCGTTTACGACAAGCCACAGCCAAACGAACGTGCTGTAGTCATCTCAGCTGTAGCAATCCTTGTTCAGAACCGTCCACCAGCAACAACGTACATTGTTGTTCCTTACATCAGTTGCAAACTCCTGCTGGTCGATTAATAAAAGGTCAGCCTCGCCTCATTGTCCATTATTTTATTGATCAAAGATGGTGCTGATGTCATGCCCCTCTATACATAATTCCAGCACCTTCCAACGTATAGCTTTAATCCTACGCCATAAGCCCATAACGATGTTTTAGCTCCGATTCGCGATAACAGAGTATGCGTGTTAGTGTCCATATTTAATATGTTGCGTATTTATGAATTTAACTATTAACTTGATTAAAGTTCATGTGCCACTAGTAGCTTTATATATAAATTAATCAAAAGCAATATAGGGTTGCCACATCAGCCTTTTGTAAATGAATATTAAATTGAATAATATCAACTCAAATATGTTTTGATTATAATTTGTTTAGCTTAAACACGATCGTAGCTCTCTCATATTCGTTTCTTTTTGTAAAGTAAAAGTTTAACATGCTTAAATTATACTACATTGTTTATAAATAAAAGAAGAATAGTTTCAACCTAAATTTTGAATTAAATTATGTTTGACTAATCTGAATTAATAAATTACGCATGTTTTTTTTAACTAAAATAAATCATGCAAGTAGTCTTTTCTGTTCTTTTATAGTGCAAGATCTTCCTATAGCTGTTTCTTTTAACCGTAGCTCCGTTTTTGACGTTTTCTGTGATCTTGTGACCGTCACACCTAACTCTCTTTTAGTAACATTGTTTAACATATTTTGTACTTTTTAAATAAAATGTTAATTTGATCAGTCCATACGCAATTGATTTTCTAATTAAAAACAACTTAGCCTTTCCACTTCGATATTAAGTAAAAATAAGATTAGATCCATTTTACTTTTCCAAATCAAATATAACTTGGCTTAATTCAATTTTGATACTTCTATGAAATATCTTATACACATTTAAAATAAATGAAGCTTAAAACCTTCTTTTTCTCTTAAGAAGTAAAATTTACGGTAGATATTTCTTGTTCACCATAGCTTCGATTAACGTGTTTTTCACGTTTGTGTGTTCGTAGCAATACGTAGATTAGTTTTTAAACCTTTTTATTGATTGGTGTACCATTCTAATTTAGTCATATTTGTATGTTATTCATGTCTGTGTGGAGCTTGTGTGGTGCTTTATGATCTTGTCTAGTCGGTGAGCTTTACGTGTTGATCAAGGAGTTCCTTTCAAGCTTTGGACTAGAAGAAGGATAAGAGTTTAAGGCAAGTATAGCATGGGATCATCCTGGTTACCTATTCACCTTTAATCACATAATTCATACCGCATGTGTCTACCTTGATTATCACTAAGGATTTCCTAGTATTTGTTCTTGTACCTTGTCTCCTATGGGTTATTGCATTGGGTAGTATTTCTGCTAGTGCTCAACTAAAGCCATGATTTTGTAACTTGACTAATGGTATATGCAATAAACGTTAAAAATATGTTTTTTAGCAACTTGGCTTAAGAGGGCTGGAGCATTGGGTTTTATGATGCTCTAGATTTCTCTCTCTAAGGACTTATCTGTAAGTGATCATCCAGGACTTACAGTATAACTATGAGGGCCACATGGCTCTGGCTTTAGTCAAGTATGATAACATTTTCTATCTTATTAGTGGTTACCTTTATGGCACAAAAGGGGCTTAACACGATGGGTATATGACAACCTTTATTCCTATGTGTATAACCATGAAGGAATTGTGCCCTTCGAAAGGAGGGTTCCTACATCTGCTTGCCTATTGAAACCCTAGCGGCCCTAACTTGTTAGACGAATCTTTAAAAGGCTTCATAGTGAACCCTGTTTGCTCACCTTGGAATTGTTTTAGAGTTATAAACCCGGGTAATTGGGAATCACGACTCACAATGAAAGTGTACAACCTCTGCAGAGTGTAAAACTGGTATATCAGCTGTGCTCACAGTCACGAGCAGCCTTGGAACCCTTATGGAATAGATGATCACTATTGACTTCTTGTTTATGCTATTCATTATTCATGTTTACCTGATCATGCGTTTATATGTGCTTGTGATAACCTTGTTGCTACTCAATTGCTAAAATCATGACTCACTAAAAGCTAATTACAGTTAAACCAGTGTTAGCATTTCGAGACTCATGAACCACATGTTATATTTGTTGAGTACGACGCTTGCTTTACTTTTTAATATTTTGAAAAAATCCCGGATGGGTGCTAGATTGCTAGACTCTAGAGGAGTTAGGCGTGATCAACCAGTCAGTTGTCCCCATGGTGTTGGTGACTACACCTGAAGATCGGAGTTATCCTGTCGCTGCTTGTTATCTAAGGTTATATCATTTAAACAAAGTACGATATATTAAGCATTGTCTTATGATGTTACCCTTATTTGTAGCTATATGTGATATTTGACTTTCTGGACTCACATATGGTGTGTATCTAGTTTTATCCTTAAAATCGGGTACTACAGCCTCACATATCTTCAATGTCTGAGGTTTCAAAGTAAAGTAACATGTGTTATAAAACCCAAAAAGTTATTTGTATGCACCCATAAGATTAGAAGAGCCTATTTTTATATTCTTCCATATGCCTCTTGACCTAAAATAGAGCACCAATTAACATAATGCAGTAAAATTATCTGATGATTGCATTTTATGACAGCATTCACTGACTTTAGCTGCTAAGCAAGCTTGCTGTACAGGGCCAAGGACTGCCCAAACCTTGACAGCCTGTTCAGTTGGCTGGTTCATATCGTTGCTGGTTCGTGAAGAAGTACTGCTGGCTGGTTTGTGTGAGAGAAAAATACTGTTCCGGTTGAAAATTTACGATCATTTACGACAAGCCACAGCCAAACGAACATGCCGTGAATCCTTGATTTATGCCAAACACACAAAATATATATGGTGATAAACTGGTAATAGGGGCAAACAATGTACCGGCAAGTAAAAAAATAACTCCCGAACTTGGGAAACTCCAGCAAAGAACTCTAGCAGACGATGCCCACCATGTCCATGTGGCAGATACACTAACACATTAATGTTGGCATATTGGAGGCGCGGCAGCTTCCCAAATCGCCGGCCATTGTCAACTTGCGAACCAATAACCAGAGTTTGGAGATTTGGCGCCACAGTGATGCAGTCAACAGGCGTGAACACCTCTAGAAGCACAAGCTCACGAAGCAGGGGCGACCCCTGAATAATAGCTTGCAATGCCCTCTCTCCGTTGTCTGCGAAAACAACACGTCTTAGGTGTAGCTCCTGGAGCACACGAAAGCCGGCGAATCTAGATCGAGAGCGGGGTGGAATGCTGCAATTCTCCAGATTGAGGGACACGAGACGGTCGCAGGAGAAGATAGAGGAGTGGAGGGTTAAGTGTTAAGTGTCTCCGATGGTCTGTGAAGATGGAGATGGACTCAACGCTGCGGCGGGAGAGCGCGATGAGCCAGTCGTTGACGTCGTCATCGTCGACGACATAGGCGGCGAAGCGGGAGATGCTGGGTCCGGTGTAGCGGAGGAGGACGCGTGCCTCTGGGGAAGCAGAGGGCGAGGCCGGGGAGGGACTCCCAATGGCGGCGCCAGGCGCAGGAGAGCGCGGAGGTGCGCACGGCGTCGCGGAGATCGAGGCGCGTCAGAACCATCTCGTCCAGCAGGTGCGCCGTGAGGGAGGACAGCGTGTCGGCGGCCTCCGCCTCCGCCTCCGCCTCAGCCGGCGCCAATGGCTCATCACCTCACCTGTAAGCTTCTGCCGGCAGCAGATGGATCGATCTGCCAATAATATAATGGTGGGACGTGTCAGTTCGTTCACGTGGGAATGCTAGAAATGCAGATTCGGGAACGCAACGAGAGGCTGGACCATGGACGGGGAAGATGGAGCAACGAGCAAGGCGGACCGCGGACACCGGAACAGAGGCCGGCGCCGGCGGCTGGCAAGGAAAGACCGAAGTGTTAGTGAATTATTAGTCTACGCAGGTCCACTTGTAAGCTCTGGACGCGGTCGCCGCGCTCCCCGCGACGCTCGCCACGCACGTCCTCGCACTGCGGTGGCTCGCACAGCCGAGTACGTAAGCCAAAGGCTCCCTATACGTGTATATATAAGTATGTATATGTACATCGATATAAATCAATACAGATCACGGTTGATCACTTTCTCTCTTTCACCAAGGAATGGTCTTGGTTGCGGCTCTGTTGTGGGCTCGGTCGATCATCGGAGACAAATAAAGGCCCATGATGTGCCCGTAAGCAGACCTTACTCAACACTTGAGACGAAACATGTTTTCTTCTTTTCTTAAAAAACACCGGATATGCACGTGCGGCACGCACGTGTCTAATATTGCTCGACAATTATATACGCGGGAGCACCTTATAGAGAAGAATGTGAGGTGCCTCCTATGTTAGGACTTAGGACCGTCTAGCACTGTTGAAAATGTCAATTGTGATTAACCAATTCTATTATGCTCTAAAGATCACTTATTTCCTATTTGAATTAGTTAAAGTTCAAACAATTTCAACACATAAAAAACATTAATGTTATTCATTATATACAAAATCACCTATATATACAAAATATAAAAACTTCTAATCTGTCTATGATATCAAATCAAACATGCAAAAAATATATGTGCTACACGAAGACGATAATCAGCCGACGAGATGCTCACTCACTCCGTATCAGTCTTGTGTGCACTCGCTCCATATCAGGTATCAAGTTTAGAATAAAATCAAGTTAATAGCATAGAAAACCAGTTAATCTTATCAAATTTGTTATCGAGTTTTATTCTAGACTTCACATGAATAAAGCAAGAGTACCTGCTGATGAGTAATGACGCTGCTAAATATCCCTAACACCCTTCATGAATCTGCATTGCAAAACAGAATATAGCATCAGTAACTATCCACTATGTGCATGAATCTAATGGCATGACAACCTAGAGAAAAAGAAGCAAGGGGATAAGCAAGAATTAGGACACCATCCACTGCCACGAACAAAGTAAAAAATCCATATAAACAAGCAAATCCAACAGGGGCTAATATTATGGACAACCAGATTTTTTAGCTCACCAAAAACAGTACGAGCTCCAAGAGGAGTTGATAAAGCATCCTGAATTTGAGTAATACGATAACAATCATACAAGGGGCCAATGGATGATCTGCTATCAATATGTTATCTGTAATATGTTAATTTGATAATCGATATTGCATCTTGGAGAGCCAGAAACAGAGTATAATTTATTTATTTCTGCTTCATTTCGGTGAGCTATATATTGGCATTGTCTGTCATACTATACAAAAACACTAATATATTATTCATCACATAAAAGCATACTTGTTAAGATTGGCGTCACATACATATATTTTTATCCCCAAGTGATTCGATATACAGCCTGTTCGCTTGCTCGTAAACGATCATAAATTTCCAGCCAGGAACAGTGTTTTTCTCTCACACCAAACCAGCCAACAGTAAATAATCCACGATACGATACGGCCTCCCGAACAGGCTGATAGCTTGCAACCCACACTCTCTACTGTACCACTGAACACTCCCTCCAATCCAGTCGTCCAGGTAAGATAGATTACCTTGTCGAGTAGGCTCGAGGTGTTGCCTCGCTTCAGCATGGCAGCGGCCAGACAAGCGACGTCCTACTTACAGAGTTTCAAGCAATGAACAACCACCAATCTCAGCATTTGAAATTAATCTCTATCTCTATCTCTACCCCTATAATACACCACTTCAAATTATTCTACAGCCATCAAATAAATCCCACATCTACAGTCACGACCTAAACTACATCCACCTCACAAAACGCACATAGAAAAATATAACATTAAAAACGTGCGCACCAAATTAACACTCATTTATTCCCTCTCCTTACTCAACCACATCTGAGGACCGATATTGTTTGGATGTCCCACACCCGATCTCCCCACTTCACCGCTCCTCCCCACCCACGCGACTACGCGAGCAATCTCCGTCTTCCTTGTTATCCCCCAGCCCCAGCAAAACCTCGATCTTCCATGCCTTTGTCTGCCCACCCTGCGCCGCCGCTACCGAGGGCAGGGGCGCAGTGCCTTCTCCTTCGCACCAGCACCCGTCCGCCACCCGCTGGAGGAGTGTGATGCGTGGGTCCTCATCACGGCACACGTCGCGCAGGACCGGCATCCCCCTTCTTTGATCCATTGGCGCAGATGCAAATCGCTAATCCACCATCCACCTGATCTCATCCATGTCCTGCCGCCGTCGCCGCCAACGACTATAGGTGACGATTGGTTCCCAGCCGGCTTCCTGTGGAGGAGTTCGGTCCCCGCAGAGGTTTTACGGGCGGTAGGTTTTGCACTGCTCAAGAGAGCAGATAGACAAGATTCAGGGGAAGGCCACGGGTGCTTGGTCTTGCTTGTGATGTGCTCGCTCTGGTTTTTCTATTAAATTGATTTTGCTTATTATTCTTCTGGTATTGCTTTTACTAATCCAGGTGCAACACTTCTGGGGATCAAGAAATATTTTCGTGGCGGTGGCAACGCGCTGTACGATTGGCTCGGTGACGGCTCATCGCAGGGCTTCTGCTCGTGGTGTGGCGTGCTATGTGTCTGTGACAACATCACTTTGTCGCGGCCATCGGCAGTCTGCCATGTGTTGTCTCAATGTAGTGATGTGCATTATTTCCTCGTACTAGATATTTTATCTGGAAAAAAATAGTGGCCGCAATAAAAAATTGATAAATGCAGCGAATAAATCGCCACCTGACTTTATTTATCCCTCTTGTACGCACCACCTTTTAAAAAAAACACACAGTATGATCTCACATGGAAATAAAATTTGTAGGAAAATGTTGAGATTAAGGATATCACGACCCTGTATTTCAAAAAAGTAGGGTGATTTTTTTTTCAAAGAAAGAAAGAAAGAAGTGTGACGTCTGACGCAAGGAGAGATAATCCTGTGCATTCTATTAATTATTTGGTTTGTTTTTGGCAAAATGGCCACTGAATTTGATAGCAATATGTAGTATGCAACATGGCCTCATTTCACATCTTCCTTCCCAACGAGGAACAGGAAACAAGGTTCCAAATGCAGTAGCACGCCCGTCTAGTAGGGCAGTTGCCTCACTCTCGCTATACAGTTTGGTTCTATATATAGCATGCATGCATTATTTGTGTAACTGCTGTATGGACGCTAGATGAAAAATCTAACAGGCTATAATCAAGCAAGTTTCTGCAGATTGCTTGCCTCGAAGTACATTACCAAAGTAGAATATGTTCTAAATATGCGTTTCATCTCGCGAATGAACAATATAGATAGTTGTTACCCTTCGTATCATTATTTTTAATCACGATGTTCGACGTCCCACGTCCCCATACCTCAAATCCATAAACCTGACTGTCAGGCCCTGTTTGCATTGGTAGGCTCTAGCTTCGGCTCCAGCTTCTCGTAACTCATTCCAAAGAGCTTTGTCAAACAGCTATCTAATAAATAACAACTCGAGTCGGAGCCGTTTGTGAATGGAGGAGCTAGAGGTGTAGAAATAATGTGACTTCTCCCGGCTCCTCCTTACAAAATATTCCATCCGTTGATTCCATGCGTTCACTTAACGGCAGCGAGCTACTCCATATACAACAGCACCTAGGTTTTAGCTGACGGAGACAAGGATGGCTCATGCATGGCCGTCGTTTACACATCCTTGACAGTGTGGAGGGCCGGGATCCGAAGAGCGGAATAGTGGTTAGGCACGTGTGTGTTGGCGTGTTGCTGGCGCGCGGTACGTACGTCGCATTGGAAGGATTCACGTTCACCCGCACGAGTCCACGACGATTCTAGCTTTCTAGTACTACTACTCTACATACTTGAAAGGGTTTAGGTTTAGTGTCACGCGAAGGGGCAAATAAGGTCCCTTTCGCGACCTTGGGACGCAACCGGAGGGCCAGCATCAGCAACAGGAGCAACGACCGCGTTCATTCATCTGATCGGGTTCAGTTTCCGTCACTCTCTTTGTTGCGATCCTCTGCCTGCCTGCATGCGCAGGATACATAGATGCTGGGATAATTGCATTCACTTTTTGTTTTGACTTGGTCACTAGCTAGCTCTTCCAAGAAGCATCTTTCTTTCTTTTGGTTTGGCCGACGGCAACAGTGTAATAAACCCTATGCCTAGGCTTATTGAGTCATTGTTTGCTACATTGCCGCCGCGAAAATCTTCTCTCTCCCACGTACATGTGATATTTTGTTTTCTTTCACTTTCATCTTCCTATGAATAGCAAGGTTGCATGGAAGGGATCAAGGGAACAAGTGTCAGGTGAAAACAAATTTCTCCCACAACTTAATTTAGTTAATATTAACTAATGTTGAATTTATACTCGGCTTGTACTTGAGTCACGGCGGTTCTTTTTCGTTAATACGCAGGTAGAAGAATTGGTGTACCTAATAATTAGGGTGTAGCGAAGGAATGTCTCACCCAATGCTTGCAACAATTTTAATTTAAGCGTGGAACTACTCTAAGATGTGTTTGGTTTTGGACGAAGGGAAGGGGAATGTCCCAATTTGATGTTTGGTTGGAGGGATAAAGTCGTCCATGTTTCGTGTTTGGTTAGATAAACAAAGAAGAATGGGACGGAGGACCGTTTTGCGCCGGTTAGAAACCATTGATGTGGGGCCCACATGTCGTACTCTTTTTTTTTGTCTCTCTTCATCTTTTCATCTCCCAAAACAGAGCACATAAAACACACACGTCCATGGTGGAGTGTAGCAGCTCCACCCACCCTTCCTCGCCGGCGCGAGGGCCCTGTAGCCCCACCAGAAAAGCCATGCCCTCACCTGCATAGAGGCCGGCCACCCGTGACCGGGCTGTGGCTGAGCGAGGATGCTTGAGCCAGGCAAAGCCCTCTCCCACGTGAATTGGAAAGACATGAGCGGTAACCAGACGGTGTTGATGAAGGATGAGCGCGTACCTCACTTTTTTGATGGCGGAGTCCTCAAATCTGAGCGAATATTCTTCGTTACCAAACACCGGACGAAGTGAGATATCTAGCTATGTCATGCCCCTAACCAAACACAAAACATCTGAATTTTCTCCTTATGACAAGCTCACAGATTTCAGGTGTAGAAGCAAGAACCTTTTTCACCTGGGTAGGAAGTAGACAATCCCTTAATTTAAGCTTTCATGTGATTAGCAAGAAGTATGTAGATACATTAGAACTCAGAGTGGGAATTTCACTACTAGATGGTTGTGATTCTGATGGTATCCTGCATGTGCTCGTGTTTTCGAAAATTTATCTTAAGGTTTAACCGTGTTACGTGTGATTGTGTGAACATTACATGTAATCAGATTCTACTCGAGAGAGCAAAGGCACACCGTGCCTAGTGTGAACACGTGGACATAGTCAGATGCTCAAGAAAGAAAAAGGAGACAGGCAGTTCAGGTCTCTTGGACAAAAAACACGAGTGATCATGGAAGCAACAACCACCAAGACGGATGAGCGAGCAAGAGCATCATCCAACTCCTGCACCGGCAACGTCAGGTCAACCGGCCCGTCTGCTTTTTCAACGCGTGCGAATTACTACTCCTACTAAATATGCATCTGGATCTGGCTGTCCGAAAGGGCAGCGGGGCACTTGGGCGTCGCTTCCATGGCCCAAGCCAGAGCCCCAAGGGCAAGGGCAAGCCAGCCAGCCGACGACGCCGGTCTGCCTGCCCGTGTGCCGTGTGGCCCGTGCCATCCCTCGCTGTCGCCTTCCGTCTTCCGTCCACCTCTGACGCTGATGTCCATGTTAGATTTATCCCACCAGTTGGTCCAACGGTCAATTACGTTTTGATTCGCGTTCTGATCGGGAGACGTCCAACCCTAACCATGGTTGATGGGCCTCCGTTGCACATCATCATAAAAAGGGAGGTGGGGGCCACGGCACAAGGCACGAGGTTCACCTGCACTGCCTGAAACCCTATCTATACTCCTAACCCTAGCCGATTTAGAGAGAGGGCGCTGTCAGCGACAGGAAGTATTGTCAGCGACGGAAAGTATCGCCACCGGCTTCACCACCACATCTACACCGCCGCCTATGTGACAGCGCCTCCACTGCGCCGTTCGACATCGTCGCTGGGACACTGTACTGACGGCATAGCTTCCTCCTCTTACTTCGAGCCCGACGGTTTGCATCTCCGAACCTCTCTCTATCTCTAAATTTCATACTAGTTTTAAGATCTATCGCTATGAGATCCTGTAATTTCTATCAAGTCCGGTCCCGATGAGCAGCGCGCCGCTGCCATGGACCCCACGCACACGTGGCGGCTGCAGCACAACGGAATAGCACCGCTGCCCATATAACCAGCTCGATTCGCTCAGCTTCACCAGTCAGCACCACCGACACACGATCGACGTACAGCGTCAGAGAGCAAGAACTTGATCGGCCAGCCAAGCCAATCCCCCACTCGATTAGCAAGATCAGGCATTGATCGATCCATTGAGATCGTCATGGAGGTTTGCAATCTTGGCAATAACGCCATGGAAGCTCAGCAGCAGCGCGAGCAGAGCCAAGCCGGGGGCTGCACCGACGACCTGGCGGCGGTGCTGACGTGCCTCACATTCCTGGAGCAGAAGATCGGGCACCTCCGCGGCATCATCGGCGCGGCGCCGCGGCCGCCGCG